>NW_007726617.1:425005-428240 GCF_000696425.1 Galeopterus variegatus
CATTGGATGAGTGGATATGGAAAATGTGGTATATCTACACAATGGAATACTACTCAGCTATAAAAATGAATGAAATACTGCCATTTGCAACAACATGGATGGACCTTGAGAGAATTATATTAAGTGAAATGAGTCATGCACAGAAAGAAATACCACATGTTCTCACTTATTGGTGGGAGCTAAAAATAAATAAATAAATTCACACACACACACACACACACACACAAGAAAAAAAAAAACTGAGGAGGGGGGAGAAGACATAACAACTACAGTTCCTTGAAGTTGATACGACAAGCAAACAGAAAGGACATTGTTGCGTGGGAGGGAGGAGAGGGAGGAGGGAGGGAGGTTTTGGTAATGGGCCACAATAATCAACCACATTGTATAGCGACAAAATAAAAAAAAATAATAAAATAAATTGCTGTAAAAATACAAATTCTGTCTGGAAGAAGAGTCAGTAACATGTCTAGGGCATAACCCAAGGCATAGAAAAGAAGATATCCTTTTTGTGAGGAATTGATGATCGTACTTCTGGGCTCTGGATGTGGCCAACCCAGGCAAAGGCAATGTTTTGTCACTCAGGACGATCTCAAAAGACCAAACAGAGGACCCAGCTGGACACTGCCATCAGGACGTTTCAGAGACAAGGTACCAGAGGAACTTCTGGCCAGCTGGAAGGGCACTATCATTGCCAATGTGATGCCCACTTCAGTCCAGTACCCATTTGATCTGTGCTGGCCTCTTGGATAGTTTGTGATAGCAAGAAATGATCATGGTGGTGCATAGGGAAGGGTGTTAATTAACCTCAAAACATAAAATCCTAGAAGAAGAAGAAAAGTTGGATATCTTCTAGGACAGAGAATGAAAAAAGAGAAAATTCCCTTAGGTGACTATTCCTCAAAGAAGGGAATTAGAGAAGGG
Organism: Galeopterus variegatus; assembly: GCF_000696425.1. Classification (NCBI taxonomy): domain Eukaryota; kingdom Metazoa; phylum Chordata; class Mammalia; order Dermoptera; family Cynocephalidae; genus Galeopterus; species Galeopterus variegatus. The sequence goes on from NW_007726617.1 coordinate 425,927, forward strand.
AATTGACCCATTATCAAGATCCTCAGAATGTACGTGACCCATGGTAGATGGTAGAGGGGGCACTTCATCCACTTTTTCCTGCCCGTATTTTTTTCCTGATGTATTTGCTGATTTTCAGGCTGGTTCTGGGATATAAGTCTCTGGTTTCTTTCTGTTGGGTTTGTCTTTGAATTTCCATTTGTTAATGACTTTAATGAATCAGGCACAGCTGTGCTAGGTATTTTATACATATTTTTCTATTCAATCCTCACAACTACCCTACATTGGAAATGTTATTTCCCTCACTTTATAAATAATTTTGACTTGGAAATTTGAGAGCAGGTCTGCCTGACTTCAAGGATTTTGTTCATTCACTGCATCACAGTGGTAGGGTGTAGGGCAGCTGCAGGGCCTTTAACTCAAGAACAACTGCACTGGTCTTTGGGATAACAAGTTTCCTCGCTGATATTGGGTCCTGGTATTACATTCTCATGTAGTGCTACTGTTGAGTGCAAAGCACCTTCTGGAAACTTCTTAACCACCAGAACTGCTCAAGTTCTGCTCTAATTCGGGGCTAATTTATTTACTCTTATTAAATTTATCTGGTTAGCTTCTCCTGACCCTTGCTTTTTTTAAAGGACAGTATTGCTCTATGAAATTATAAAGCCGTTATTTAGGTGGACTTTTCATTTACAGGTTTTTCATAAACTATAGTTCTGGATTTTTTTCTGACTAATATTTTATAAGAGGAACAGATTGGATTTAGGTACAATATTCCATGATTAACCATGTTATGTTCTTTATGATATGTTGGAAAAATTTTCAGGAATAACTCTTAAGATTGCTTAGAAATGTAATTGATCTTTCTTTGGTCTTTGTGCATAAAAACTAGTAATAAACTTGTGTCTCATCCGGGCTTGTCAGGAAACAGTCCACACAAACTGAATAACTAAAGAAAGTTTAATAAAAAGAAACTACATATATACAATGATATAGGCAGGGTTGAGGAAGACCTACCAGGGATGGTATAGTACCTTGGGCTGATAGTAGCAGGGAACCACGGCAACTCACAGGCCTGAGCGATCAAAGCAAGTGAGGGGATACTGAACTCCAGAGAGTATAGCTATATGAAGAGGGCTGCCTAATATGAACTATAGCCTCTGGTTAGGGAATGAAGTCAACCCATGGTGGCCTGGCAGGGAGGGAGCTGGGGGGATAGATACTCTAACCTCCTATTTTCCCATTTCTTTCATCTTCTGCTAGTGACTCCTATGAGCTGAACTCTTCTAGAAGGGAGAGGGTAAGAGAGTCTGTTGATGCAGCCCATATAAGTCAGCCTTTTGAGACACAGAGCAGAGTGGAGAAGGGTGGAGAAGGGTGGAGAGTAGACAGGAGGGTGAAACAGCAGATATTCAGCATAGCTGGGGTGTGAGATCTAATAACTAATGCTTATGTACAATCTGAGCTTTAGACTACAAAAAACGTTCCTGGGAATGCTCTCTCAACAGATCAAAGAATAGTTCCAGTCTTTCAAAAACGAAACTGTGTTCTGCCTCTGCTTCCTCCAACTCTTCTTTCTAATTTGTATCTTAATGATTTGAAACAATTTGTGCATGATCTAGTTGCCTGTGTCCCTATTATAAAAAGTATAAAAATAACTATTCTCTATGCTGGTGATATAATTTTATTGTCACTAACCAGAAATGGCCTCTTTATCTTACTGGAAAGTTGAGTGGCTTGAATTCAACTTTTCTGAATCCAAAATCATCATTTTTGGCAGATTGTATTTGCAATTTAATTGGCTTGTATCTAATGATTATATATAGCCAGTGAACTCTTTCAACTACTTAGGGATACATTTTGCAACCATTTTCCTCTGGTGGTTTCACTAGAAAATGATGCTACAAAAAGTAAATATTTCTTGGATGCATTATTGACATTTGTTCATTTATTTCTGGGGCTTGGGAGATTAGTAAAATCTATTTCAAAATTTTTTTCAGGTCCAAAGCATATCATCCATGCCTGCTCAGTAAATGTTGGTTGAATGAGAGAGTAAGGGAATGAACTTTGTAGATTTCATTGTGTCCTTCTTTCCCCCAGTTTTTGTGGAAACAGTGTTTAGGAAACTGCCTGGAGGAAAATCTTGGTCTTCCTACCAGGTTCTCCACTGAAAACCCCCACATGGAGGCAAGATGGCCAGCTATTTGAGTCTTGATCAGGAGCCTTAATTTTCTTTAAAGGAAGTGAACCTAACTTCTGCTTGGTTGATTTTTTTTTTTTTTTTTTTTTTTTTTTTTTTCATGTCTGGCAACGGACCGCAACCCTCAGTGTCACC
>NW_007726617.1:428419-441831 GCF_000696425.1 Galeopterus variegatus
CGATAACTTCGTATAAATGTATGTGAGCGGGAACCGGTCTGTATGTGGGATCCAAACCCTCAGCGGGAGCACCGCCGTGCTTCTCAAGCGGCGCACTGTAGCAGTGCGCCACCGGGCCGGCCCTGCTTGGTTGATTTTTAATGTGTATGGACTACATACTTCATTAGCAACATGGATTTCATGCAGTTCATACTCTTGTCAAATATTAGCATTTGGACAACTCTGCTGTCCAGCGCATACCAAAAACTTAATTGAAGGGCCATGATGGAGTTTGGATGTGTTGTCCCCTCCAAAACTCATGTGGAAATTTGATCCCCAATGTGGCAGTGTTGGAAACTGATGGAGTCATGGGGGCAGATCCCTCATGAATGGATTAATGCTCTCCCTGGGGGAGGGGGGATTAATGAGTGAGTTCTTGCTCTATTAGTTCCTGCGAGAGCTTGTTGCTTAAAAAGACCCTGATACTTTCTCTCTCTCTCTTGCTTCCTCTCGCCATGTGATGTGCTTGTACCCGCTGGCTGCCTGCCACTTTCTGAGTAGAAGCAGCCTGAGGCCTGCGCCAGATGCAGCTGTCCCTGAATTGTAAGTCAAATAAACCTCTGTTCTTTATAAATTACCCAGTCTCAGGTATTTCTGTTATAGCAACACAAAATGGACTAAAACAGGCTAGTAATTCTGATCTTCAACGGAAGGATTTATAGTTCTTGTGTTATTCTAGCAGAGCTGTCCAATAGAACTTTCTGCAGTTCTGAAAATGTTTTGTAATTGTGCCGCCCAACATGGTAGTCACTAGCTATGTGTGGCTATTGAGCTTTTGAAATGTGGCTATTAAAACAGAAGAATGGTATTTAAAAAATTTTTGTTTAATTTTAAATTAATTTAAATTTAAATAGCCACTTATGCCAGTGGACCATATTGGACTGCACAACTCTAGATATTCTGCATTTTATCCCTGGATCGGGTCAGACTATCCCTTCTTTGGCTTTCAAAAGAATAGCATTTATTGAATTGAGTGGACCATATTGGACTGCACAACTCTAGATATTCTGCATTTTATCCCTGGATCGGGTCAGAATATCCCTTCTTTGGCTTTCAAAAGAATAGCATTTATTGAATTGCAAACTTCTATTTTGTCATTAATGGTGGTTTTAAAACATGTTCTCACATTCTTGTACACTTCTCCATCAAAAGATGGAGACTAACTTTCTCTTGAATATAGGTTGGCCTTAGTGACTTGTTTGTAACAAATAGAATGTGACAGATATGATGCTCTGTGACTTTTGAGGCTAGCTCATACAAGGTGATAAAGCCTGCTGGCTCTCTTCCTCTCAGCTTGAGTTACCATGTAAGAGTTCCATGTTTGCTGCTTTAACACAACCCTCCTGGACAGTCATGCAGAGAAACCACTAGCGATGTTTGAAGAAGACCAGCTGTTCTAGCCTCCAGCTTCCCAACTTAGGCTCCAGATTATTCCAGACCCAACCACCACCTGATACAGTTTTATAAGAGACCCTAAGCAAGAACTGCTTATCTGAGCCCTGTCAATCCCCTGTGAGATAATAATAAACGATTGTTATTGTTTTAAGCCACTATTTGGGGGTTGTTGTGCATTAGTAGTGTGAAAGGATGCTGCAAGAAGCAATTTTATGAAACTCCCTCGTGTATTAATTGTTGGGTTGTTTTGAGGACAAAGTCTACTACATCAATTTGTCTTGGATATTAGCATCAAGAAGAGCTGTACTTTCTTGAGCAACAAATAATGCTTTTACTTTAATACCTTTTTGGTTTGCATGCTGGAAAGCTCAAAGGTGAATCTATGCCCACTTTTGTTAGTAAAAAGTATCATAGAAAATTTATTTTTGTATGTCTACTTTTTCTTACTATTCTTATCTTACTATTCTTTTTACCCTTTTTCTTTTTAAAAACCTCACGGTAGTGTATATATTGTCAAATCACTTGAGCAAATAAATGCAAGTAATGTCGGGCCTTTGCTAAACCAGTGTGAGTTGTAAGATCATCCAGTGGATTAGCAATGATGGCTGGGAGAGCACTGGCATTTTATAACTCTCCAGTGGCCTTATTTTATAGGGAGGAAATAAGGCCCTGAGAAGTGAAGTGCTGCTGAAGTATACAGAGCTAGTGAGTAGCAAAATCCCAGCCCAGGTAAAGCTATGTCTTACCACCCATTCACCCATATGGCGCACCTATTGATCAGATACCGATTCTTTACTAAGTGCCAGATCTTGACCTGATAGCTTGAGGATGGCATGGTGGTATAAAGATAAATAAGACCTGGCTGAGGAATTGAATCTCAAGACTGTGCCTGGAGGGGGATAGTGCATATGTTTAAACATAAAGTAATAAATATCATAATAGAGGTACAAGCCTTGTGAATGTTCAGAGGAATGAGAGACCAGGTCCAACTGGGGGGTTGCAAAAGTGTAAGGAAAGAGTGATACTTAGCTAGGCCTGGAAGGATGGAGATGCTTTGCATGTACAGACATGGGAGAAAAACTGGGGCAAAGGAAGGAGAAAATTAGCAGCAGAGAGTTTAATAATAGGAATTCTAGGCACTGTGGCATTTGGTAGGGAAGATATTTTGGGTGGTGGGGACTATGACACATCTCAAATTACACGATGTGAATAGTTGCTTACTCTTCTGTTTATGGGCCACCCTGTCTGAGGGCATGTGGCCTGCACATGTGGATGGTGAGGACTCAGAGAGACAGACAAATGCTAATTAAAGCTTCCACATAGCTGACTGCTCAGAAAATCCAACACATGGGACTATGTTCTGAAGTAACTATGTAAAACCTTTTATTAACAAATAGCTTTTAGACTTGGGTATGGAGGAGGAAATTCTGGAAGGGATTCTATAACATTCCACAGCTCTACAAACAGGGGCATTTCAGGACACTTCTGAGGAACCTGACAACATGCTCAGCTTCTTCTTAGACCTCCTTACATTTCTTACAGCCTCCTTGTGACCACAGGAGCCTGGTGCTCTGTGGAACAGTAAGCCCAGAAAACTGGGGCTCTGTAGGAAAAGATCTGTAGTTCTTTCCAAAGATTGATAAATATATTCCAATTAGTAATAAGTGGCTCTCCTGAAATTCTGCAATTGCCTCTTGAAATAGGAAAACTTCAGATCACATGAGTAGGATATTGCTAATGGAGTGAAAACTTTTTTGGACCATTAACACAAGTTCCTGACAATTGCCTACAAGTGAAAGTTTAAACAAACATACTTTCTCGGTTAAGAAAACCAAAATCAATATCTGATTACAGCAAATTTCAATGCCATTCTACCTGATTACTCTGGGCACACAAAACCCATGGAGGGCAGGAGCTCTGGTGGATAACCCACAAGTGTTCTGACTCAGAATCCGACTTCTTGGGCTGCTTTCTATAGAGTGTTTCCAACAGTGTAAATCACCAATAATCATAGTTGCTATGTTAATGTTGCATAATGCTGTACAGCCTATAAATCATTTTCATATGTATATCTTATCTAATCCTCATAAAAACTCAATGAGGTGAATATTGCTTTTTCTACCTTTACACGGGAGAAAACTGAGGTGCAGATACCTTAGGCTTATTATCCTAGATCTAAGGGTGTGCGTCTATCAGTGGTGGGAGTCTAAATCCATTTGTGCTCTTGAGCAAGGTCCAAAGATGAGAGGCAGGATTGGGAACTGTAGGGGGGGAGGGTGAATGCGGAAGTGCATTGGGTAAGGATCTGATCATCTAGGGATAAGCTGTTCCCAAGATAGGGAAAATCTTTTACCAGCCTTTGCCTGGGAAGGTAATCAGTTAGTAATCATAAAAGGGGTACAAATGAAGACTTGTGAATGTTCAGAGGAATGAGAGATCAGTTCTAACTGGCGGATCACAAAAGTGTCAGGAAAGAGCGATACCGAACTAGGCCTGGAAGGATGGAGATGCTTTGCATGTACAGACAGAGCCCTCAGACGGGGAACTGACCAAAGTTATGATGTGTGCAAATCCTTCATTGTTCAGATGAGGAAGCCGGAGTCCAGAGAGGTTAGGTGTCTTGCAAAGACTTCCACAGCTAACTGGTGATAAAGCTGGGATTGTCACCCAGTTTTCTGTTCTTACACCAGAATTTCTGCTGTTATACCTAAGTTCCCTTCCTGCTACACTCTCTTCTTTTGATTAGGTAGAAATGAGTTTACAATGAAAGATGATTGGGCATGTTTTAGATAAGTGAGCTAATATTAATTGCTACTATTTATTGAACACCTATTATGTGCCATGCTGTGTGCTGAACACTTGACATGCATGATTTTTAATCTTCATGAAAACTCTGAGAAACCTTTATCATTATCTCTGCAGGAGACTGGACTGGTACCAGGGATGAAAAGGGATTTTTCCAAGACAATGCTGAGTTCATGCTCTTTCCACTGTGCAGTGAGTCCTCTGCAATAATTTATATTTTGTCCTAGAAAACAGAAATATCTGAATTTTTTATATGGTCAAGTATCATTTTTGGAAATCATTAAAATTCAAATTGTCTATATTTATTCCTACAGCTATATCTGATTAAAAAGGGAGATAAGGGAGATGAATCAGTTATCGTTTTAAACAGAATCCTTAGAAGTCTTGATTAATAAGTATTTTTTAATGTGAAGGAAAACCAACAATTTTTTTAGAACCATACTTCCAGTGATATCCTTAAGTAATTTAAAAGAGAGACTGCTGTTTTTTTTTTTTTAAACTCCTATTCCTCTAGAGTGCTAGGGGCAGAGTTCTAGAGGTACTTTCATATTTATTAGTTCTTCCCTTCAAATTCAAATACCTTTAGGAGGGCTAAGCATATTCATCATTTATATCTTAGGTAGAGTTATTTTGATACACTTGCTTTCTTCTTAGCATCTGTGATATACCTTCCAAATTTTAAAAATGATTTTTTTACTTGGAAAACTTTGGGAATGGAGAGGTCTGAAAGCTATGCTTCCCGGGAAGGATCCGGACTACAGCATGGAATTGCTTGGGCTTGAGAACCAGCAGGGAAAGGGTACCAAGGGGTGGGAAAATGGTGCTGACAGTGAGTTGGGAAAATGTCAAAGCAATATTACTCAATTTCCATTTTTTCCCTGATTCTTAATGGCTGCTCCTGGCCAGTATGCCTTGATGTCTTTATGTGACATGGGTGGTCAATCAATGGTGCTGACAGTGAGTTGGGAAAATGTCAAAGCAATATTACTCAATTTCCATTTTTTCCTGATTCTTAATGGCTGCTCCTGGCCAGTATGCCTTGATGTCTTTATGTGACATGGGTGGTCAATGGCTGGCTTAAAGTACTGATCTTTGTCAGGCACTGTATAGAGTTGTCATGATGTGTCTTTTGGTGTGATTCCAAACACTATACCTCTGTCATTTGACTCCATCTGTTTTAACACAGATCCTCTGCTTCCCCCTGCACAACCATGGAATGGTCACTCTCTGATCCCTTTGAAATGGGGTAAGTGTCTTCTTCCCTAAAATAGCAGGTGCTTCAGCTTCAAGGCCATCATGATGGTTCCTCTTAATTGGCTGTCTTGACTTTTTACTTGATTTCAGACCCTTTGGCTTGCATTGCTCTCTGACACCTGTGGGCTTCCTGGTTTCCAACTGCCGGCTTGGTTTTTGACCTACAAACTTAATCTTGACCCCTGATATGCATCTGATTCCTGACTGCTCATTTGGCTCTGAGTCCTACTGACTTTTCCCATTCCTAATCCCTACCTATAATTCTTAGACTTGCTTTATTTTTCTACTTGGCTTTCCACCCCAGTTCTGTGATGCCTCATCAGCACCAGTACAGATCCAATAGGGAGACTGAAATCTCATTGACCAGCCAGGTAAACGAGGGCTGTTAAAGGAGTTGATGAACTCACATCTTCATCTCGCATCTGGCACAATTCTCATGGTCTTTCTGATCATGGAGTTGATTTTATACATAGTAAGAGTTTAAAGGATTCTTGAATAGAAAAAATATTATTTTATTTTATTATCTTGTTTTATCATTACACTATGTAATAGAAGAAATATTTTTAATCAAGGGAAAATAATTGTTATCCTTTCCAGTTGTTTAGTTAGCTATGCCTCTATAAATTGTAATACAGTATCCCAAACTCATATTGTGTTCCTATACTGTCCTGAAATTGGGGTCACTCCACCTCTCCAAAGAAGGCCAGATATATTCCTGTGATACAGGATATGCCTGTGGTGCAGGATATTTCACGGTTGGTAATTTTCACTGCTTCTTCCTCATTCTAAAAGTATACAAAAATCAGTTTCCCCACAGAGCCTAGATTTTTGTAGTAATTTTACCTGTATGAAATCCTAACTTATTTTGATAGGATATTGTTAAAAGAAGAATTATTTCCATATCCAATATAACCAACCCAAATCAAGAATCTCAGTTGGGAAAACCAAACTCAATATCTAATCCTAGCAAAGTTCTGACACTTTGTCTTACAGATATATTGAGAGTGTACAACTGTGGGTTATTTCTTGGGCAAATGAGGTCAAGATTAATTTCCTGTCATTTTCCAAGAATATATCAGTGCATCTGCAAAGTAAGATAGGGTGTGTTCTCATATATCAGTTCTTTCAGACCATTTTTCTTAAGAATTTACACTGAGTTTATTTCTAGAATTATAACTGATTATGACAGATGAGTTGATGAGTCAATGTCATCTCTTAGAAGCTCATGATGATTTTGATGGTGTGTTGTCAAACACATTTCTAACCAAAATCAAGCAATTTCAGGTGTGGCTATTAAAGTAGCTAATTTCTACAATGTCCCACTTTAAATTGCACTTGCAGCTGCTTTTTGAGCTTCAGGGTTTGGTGGGGTTAAGAATGCTGACCTCAGGAAGGATTTGGGACAGTGCTTGGCAATCACATGACACACCAGTTGTTCCTTCCAGTTATTAACTTGGCATTGACTGGATAGACAACAGAGCACCATTCCCGGTTTATGTTGAAATTTTGTATTGTCCTTTGAAATTTTAAGTAATGATTTCCTACCATTGTGCAACTCAAAAAGTCTAATAAAGCAATTTGTTTGTCACTCTGTTTCTGGAAATCTCTCTTACAGAGGCCACCTATAGGTGTTCTAGAGTTGCTTGAGGGACAGTTAGTGGTGGATGAGGTCATGGAGGCCACAAGACAAGTCTGTGTGGCAATAAAACACATCCTATAGGAGCAGAGGCAGAGATAAGCAGGGGCAAATCTAAGAGGGATGCAGCAACAACTCTAAAGGTATATCACTCAGACAACCAAGGTCGTGGAGAACAGGATAGAACACCAAGAAAACAGTCCCTGATAAACCAACGCCGTAGTCGGAAGTGTTTGTGGTGATGTGAAGGAGGACTCTGGAGGCCTCCAGGGTGAGATAAGGCAAGCAATCAACATGTCAAGGTAATTTGTTAGCCGTGCTGGCTTTGGGTTGAGGTGTATAAACCTGCCTGGTGTGATGTATGAAGCCTGCTAACCTGAGGAAACTTGGCCATGGAAGGACAACAGCAAAGTGGAGCCTACTTGGAACTGACAAGAGGAGCCACCTGTACCTGTAAATGTAGCATCTGCCCCACGAAGGCAGATGCTGATTACAAACCACTTATATAGATGGAAGAGAGGGCGGCCTCAATCTAGGACAGCAGGAGATTTCCCACCTTTCCCTGAGCTTGCTGAACTGTTCTTAAAAACTGATTCTCAACAAGCTGCAAGATGATTATAAAGGCCTTAGCGAAGGTCATCCCTTCAGGTCAACAGAGACTAACTAGTCCTCTGAACCCACACTAACTGTACATATGCCTCACCGTTTCACTGAGCCCACACAGATTATATGCCACATACCATGTTGTTAATCTCATACCTGATCTGCGTTACTCATCGTCCTACTGAGCTCAGGACAACAGCACACACTCCTCATCATCTCAGTGATTTCACATCTACTCTGCTCTGAACTCAGCTGAAATTACACGCTCACTGACTTCATGCAGATTATATAATTCTGTGACAGCACTGCTCTTTGCCCACTCCACATCTATTTTCCATTCTTCCTAGAAATAAACCCTAGATTTAGTCAAGGGGATGATATGCACAGGTAAGAGACACATTGTCTAGTCTCCTTTGTAGTTGGTTATGTGATTAAGTTTTGGGCAATGAAATTTAAACAGAAGTTGTTGGGTGGGACTTCTGGGAAGTTTCCTTGAAAGGGGACAGAGTGCTGGGGCTTACTCTTTTGCCCTTAGTCTTTCCATTTTCCCCACCCCAGTTTTGAAAACAGATGTGATGGCTGGATCTCATCAGTCATCTTGTGACTTTGAGAATAGGAGCCACCTAGTAAGAATGGTTGGTTCATAAGTTAGAGGGGACCTGGGACTGTGATAATTCTGTAGAACTGCAGTATTTTCCCCCAGGCCTTTTTTCTTTTGATTCTTTTATGTGAGAAAATGAGCCCTTAGTTTTGCTGAAGCCACTGTATTTGGGTCTCTGTTACTGGAGGTGAACACAATTCTTACTGACACAATCCCTCACCATTCTGTTAAGCTCACACAGACTGTGCATACACTTACCATCCCTGTCAGCCAATGTGTCCTCTATATCTTATCATTTGACTATGGTGGTACATAAGTGGAGCCACCGTATTTTTTTTAATGCCAAGATATAAAGCAGAGTGGATCAGACTCTCTGTGGTATATAAATCACATTCTATAAATGTTGGTGGGGACAGGCTAAACCAGTACAACACCAGTTATACATAGGACACAAGAGTCAGATGGTACAGAGAGGTGTTGGGATCAGTGGCTCTTCCTTCCCTGGGTCAGCACCACATCACGTCATAGTGATTACTTCTGCAACATGGAGGTTGGGGTGGGGTCTTCAGTGGCAAACTTTGCCATTTCCTAGTGTAAAGCTGAGTCACACTCATTACACTTCCCAAAGGACTATATTTGAAAAAAATTTACACGTTGGCATCTTTTCCTTGCTTTGCACCTTTCCCTCTAAAAACCAAGAAGAAACAATACTCAGAGAGATTGCAACTGGAAGGCAGGAATTGGAAAGATGGGGTCACACAAGTGCTGCCTAATGCACGGATGTGGTGAGAATGGTGCCCCTTGAGGGGCACCTTTCCCTCTAAAAACCAAGAAGAAACAATACTCAGAGAGATTGCAACTGGAAGGCAGGAAGTGGAAAGATGGGGTCACACAAGTGCTGCCTAATGCACGGATGTGGTGAGAATGGTGCCCCTTGAGGGGCATGAAGCAGTGGCCCTGGCTTATTCCCACTGCCATCTTGTCTCCATCTCAATCACTGTCCAAGTCTTTGGGAAGTGGCCATGGTGAATCTCGTGCTCTTATTCCAGTTCCTCCTTCTCCCTTTGGGAAAAGCGCCTTCCCCAGGCTTCAGCATGGCGGAGCACGGGAGGGGTCCTATGGGAAGACAAGTGTTCAGGTAAATGGTTCCCCCATGAAGGACCCTTCAGGCTGCAAAGAGTAAGCTTGAGAAGAGTGTGATTGAAATCTTTAGATAAGAAGTGGTTACCTAGGCATAAAACTCATCCTTTTTTGTTTCATTAAAACTAGGAGGCATGACTTCAAACCTGTAAACGGTAGACTTAAGATGAGAGCAAAATAATATTATTTTAAACAAGGAGTTCTAAGATGCCTGGTCTCTATACTTGTAGGCTTCTGCCCTTCCTCACTGGTTGAGGTATCAGAAGTACCATAGGTTGTGTCTAAAATGACCCCTTTTGTGAGACTTTTGATGACTGGCTGTGACTGGCATGTGGAAATCTGGCTCTTTGGCAGCCTTGATGTGATCCCTCAGATTAGGGTTTGGGGGAATTACACATGCGAGTCATCATCACCCCCTCATTTTACTTTACAGATTCCACTTGGATTGGCATTCACACAGTTAATCATTTTTCTAATAAATAAGCCATGTTAATTTTTCAGTGGTGAATTTCATAAATCCTAGAACTCTGTGGCCCTACTTTCTGCCTACCCTGCCTATGCAGCCTTTGGATATTATTTTTATCATTATGTTAATGCTATACCCTACAATAAAGAAGCTGCTGCTTCAGGTCTTCTTTCCTTCCAGTCTGTTCCATGTTGTCACCTGTTGGTAGGGACAAGTCACTTAGCCCATTTGTGCTCCAGTTTCTTGGTCAGTAAAATGCCCCAACGACAGGTAACTCATTTAAGCCACCAGCTGGTGAGTGGTAGAGTCCAGGTCTCCTGATCGCCTCTTTACGTGTTTTCCTCTGACACCGATAACCCACAGCTTGTGGTGGAAATCAGATTAGGTAATGTACTGTAATGCATTTTATGCTCTGAAAAGTGACATGAAGATCTTTGCGATTATTGCTAGGGATTTATGCTCCATAACAATCCTAGTGACAGAGTGAGGCCTCTGCTCTTAGAGAAAATTACTTTCCTTTACTGTTTTGTTTCTCCCACAAGCCTCAGGGGAATGGCTTTTAGGCTTTGTAAAGAGCCAACTGATACTTACGAGGTTTTAAACTACAGTTGGAGAAGCTTCTTTCGGCCTTCCCTAGCGTGAGTCTTCTCTGTTGTCACTGTCAGCTAGAATTTGTTCTCCTTTACCACCAGAGACCACAGTAGTAATATCATCCCCTTTTGGTATGTATGCTCTCTCTCTATTTCTGTCAAGAGTCATGATCCTATTTTATATCTATGTGGCTCAGAGCCAAACTCAGGTATTGGTGATTCCTGATGGATGAAAGCCCTCCAGTGAGGAAGATCCCAAAGAAAGAATACTTTGAGGAAACAGAGGCAAAGGTGTTCTTAGAGCAGGAACAGGGTTTCTTCAGTGGGGGCTTTATGAAGTACCAGGTTTTGTAAGGAGACAATGGAGACACAAACAGGAGAGGCATTGTGTTGTCACAGAAGGGATTAACATTGTCTATGTGGTGAGGCCTTCAGTCCTAACGTCCTGGACTGGTGGGCACTGATGAAATGTTTCTCAAGCCCCATCTGTAGTTCTTTCTGAGTAGAGCAGGGTCCTTAAAATGCCTCCTGGAGATTGCTCCTCCCGCTCTCTCAGGCCCTGGTGCCACACCACTGCCGTCCACACTGAGGCACTGGCTCTTTCCTCTCTCTTCCTGTCGTACCCAAGGACACTTTAGAGGATCTAAGTGAGTTCTTGAGAGGAATGACCTTCTTCTTTTTTTTTTAAATTTTATTTTTTCTTAATTCAAAATATTTTAACATTTATTTGTACATATTTGTGGGGTACAGTATGTTGTTTCAATATGTGCATATAGTGCAGGAATGAGCTTCTTTAAGAACGTTGGGTCACCAGAAATAGAATTGGAGCATTTTCAAAACTGAAGAGGTCCTCAGAAACCTTATATCTCAGAGTTCTTATTTTATAGATGAGCATAGCTGAGGCTCAGAGAGGTTAAGTGATTTGCTGAAACTTTTGCAGCAAAATAGTATCTGTGTTAGGATGATAATACAAGTTTTTTGATTTCTAATTACCTGCTCTTTTCTACTGAATCTTTTCATAATCAGGAGGAAGACAGGCTTCTGATGAATAACTATAGGAGGGTTAGGGTAGATTCAAGAATTATCTGATTTATTATCTGGCAGTAGTAGCCACTCTTAAATAAAATGGCTCTGAGATAGTTTTCAAAAACAATCAGGGTCACAAAATGCACATATAAATTGTAATGTCCCAATGCTCTTCGTTTCTCTTCCTATTGATGGTTCCACCTTCTAAGTTTCTTCTGTCTTAATAAACTGAAGAGCACAAGGAGGTACCCATAGGAGCCTCCATCACATGTCGACCTTTTTTCTCCATCTTCTTTTTTTTCCTTCTTCACAAACACAGGTTCTTAAGAGAGACCAGAAAGGAAGAAAATAGAAAAGGCACATTTCCTTCATCTTGATCTCTGCTGACTGATTTTCTTTGTGGTAGGGAATGTGGGCCTGGGCTTATTTCCCAGGCTATGTGTATCCAAGAACTGGAAATGGAAAGTTAAGTAAGTGTTTAACAGTTTTCTTTTTCTTTTTAAAAAAATTTTAAATAAAATTTATTTAAAAGTATAATTTAGATAGTGTATCCAAGAACTGGAAATGGAAAGTTAAGTAAGTGTTTAACAGTTTTCTTTTTCTTTTTTAAAAAATTTTAAATAAAATTTATTTAAAAGTATAATTTAGATGCACTCAACTAGCATGTAAAATTATAAAATGAATGCACATTTTCACCCAGTGGTATGTTGGCAATGACCCATACTGGCTCACAAGAATAGATTGTTATTCAGGAATTATAATAAGCCTGTTAAATCATTGGTAGCTTGAAATCAGACATGGTGGGATGGAGTATTTACACCATGTGAATCAGCACATACTACAAATCAGGGCTTTGGGTTTTTTTTTTTTCAGAGAGCCAGTTTGCCACACAACAGTGTCTTTGGCTCATAAGAAGTTCCATTACCCAGAGATAATCACTGTTAATTTTCTTATGTAAACATCCAGAAAAATAATTATTCATCTGTTAGCACCTATGCGTGTATTATATTAATTCTTCTTTGGAAAGAGAATCATCTTTTAGAAAGTTTCTTGAGGTCTTTCCATATTAACACATATGAATCTAATTCACTGTTTTGAATTACCATATAGTAAGCTGTTATATGTTTGCACCACAGTTTATTTAACCAGTGTCTTAAAGATGAATGTCCTTATTTGGGTTTTTCCAAAAAGTAGACCCTGAGACATGAGCTTGGGCAAATAACTGCAGTTTATTCAGCAGGTCAACCCAGGAAGCGCAAGTGAGACATTGAGCAAGGTGAGACAGGGAAGTTTGTTTGCTTAAATCAGGATCCAAATAAGGTCCTCACATTTCATTGGTTTACATGATCCTACATCTCTTTTAAATTGCTCCCCATTTGTCACTTCTTTTGCTTGCAATTTATTGAAGAAACTGGATCACTTTACTGATTGGATCTCCATGGCATCATTTAACGTGTTCCTCGTATGCTGTGTTTCCTGTAAATTATTGTTGGCTCTAAGGGTAGAAATTTGTCCCAGTTTAATAATGATAATAAAATAATGATAGATATTGATTTCCAAGCTCCATTTATTTTTATTCTCACTATTTTTTACAGTATTTATATTGTAGAACAGTTTTAGATTTATACAAAAATTGAGAAGATAGTACAGAGTGCTTTTATACTCCCTCTATCCCTCCTCCTGACAATTTCCTGTTATGAACATTTTACTTTAGTATAGTACATTTGTTACAATTAATGAACCTATATTGATATATTATTATTAACTAAAGTCCATGGTTTATTTGGATTTTTTTACTTTTTTTTTTTTTTCTTTTTGTCTTTTTTCGTGACTGGTAACGGGATCGCAACCCTCGGT
>NW_007726617.1:442490-445911 GCF_000696425.1 Galeopterus variegatus
CTCAACCAGTGAGCGGACCGGTCTACTATATGGGATCCGAACCCTCGGTGGGAGCGCCGCCGCGCTCCCAAGTGCCGCATTCTACTGAGTGCGCCACCGGGCCGGCCCAGATTTTTTTACTTTTTACCCAACGTCCTTTTGTGTTCCAGGATCACATTCATGATACCACATTACATTTAATTGTCATGTCTCCTTATGCTCCTCTTGGCTGTGACAGTTTCTTAGACTTTCCTTGCTTGTGACAACAACCTTGACAGTTTTGAAGAGTACTGGTCAAGTATATTGTAGGATGCTCACGTACTGGAATTTTTCTGATGTTTTTCTCATGATTAGACTGGGGTATGGGATTTTGGTAGGAAGACCACTGAGGTAAAGTGCCATTTTCATCACATTATTTCATGTACAAACTATCTGCATGATTTTTGATTGTTGATGTTGACCTTGATTGCCTGCATGAGGTAGCATTTGTCATATTTTTCTGCTGTAAAGTTACTCTCCCCTCCCCACTTTGATCACATCACTCTTTGGAAGAAAGTCACTCTGTGCCGCCCCACTTAAGCAGTGGGAAGTTATATCCCCCCTTCTTGCTAATTTCTCCTCCTGGAGGGTGGAATATGTGCATAAATTATTTGGAGTTCTTCTACACAGGGTGTTTGTCTCTTCTCCCCATTTATTTGCTCAGTCATTTGTTTATATCAAAATTCACCATGGTTATTTACTTTATACTTCAGATTATAACCCAATGCAACTTTATTAATTTTGTTACTCAGCTTTGAGCCCTTTCAGTTGGCTCTTGTGTCCATTTGATTTACTCCCATCAATGTGAGTTTTTATTTATTATTTTTTCTTTTCTTTTTGGCCACTTCTTTAGTTTCTAGGATCCCTTTGTATTATTAGTTATTTTACTATTATTATTTTTAATTACTATATTTACCATTACACAATGTAATCATTTTTTGTGGCCCTTTACAATTTCCCACTAACCCCCCTCCCTTCCACCTTTCCCATCTCTGGTGGCCTCAGTTCAGTTCTCTCCTTTTGAAAGTTCAATGAATTATTGTGATTGTTGTATCTTTCTTTATTTTTTTGTTTATTTGTTTATTTTTGTTTTTTACCTTTACTTAGGAGTGAGGACATGCAATATTTTTCTTTCTGTGCCTGGCTTATTTCACTCAACATAATTTTTTCTAAAAGTTCATCCATGTTGTCGCAAATGGCAGAATTTCATTCCTTTTTATGGCACAGTAGTATTCCAATGTGTACATATACCACATTTTCCTTATCTAGTTGTCCATCAATGGACATTTAGGTAGGTTCCAGTTCTTAGCTATTGTGAGTGGAGCTGTGATAAACATGGGAGTGCAGATATCCCTTCAATATGATGATTTTCATTTCTTTGGGTATATACACTCAACAGTGGGAATGCTGGATCATATGGCAGTTCTATCTGTAGTTGTTTGAGGAACATCCACACTCTTGTCCACAATGGCTGCAATAATTTACTTCCCATCAACAATGTAAGAAGGATCCCCTTTCTCTGCATACTTGTCAGCATTTGTTATTCTCTTTTTGATAATGGCTAGTCTAATGGGGTGAAATATCTCAATGTGGTCTTGACTTACTTTTCCCTGATGTTTAGTGATTTTAAGAATGTTTTCATGTGTCTGTTGGCCATCTGTATATCTTCCTTTGAGAAATGCCTATTCAGCTCCTTTACCCATTTTTTAATGGGGTTACATTTTTTCTATTGTTAAGTTGTTTGAGTTCCTTGTATATTCTAGATATTAATCCTTTGTCAAATTCATAGTTTGCAAATATTTTCTCCCACTCTGTACGTTGTCTTTTTTGCTCTGTTAACTGTCTTTTGCTGTGCAGAAGCTTTTTAATTTGATATAATCTCATTAGTTTATTTTTTCTTGTTACCTGTGCTTTTGGGGTCTTAATCATAAAGTCTTTGCCCAGTTCTACTTCCTGAAGTATTTCTCTTATGTTTTCCTTTAGTAGTTTTATAGTTTTGAGTCTTATATATAAGTATTTAATCCATTTTGAGTTGATTTTGGTATATGTTGAGAGGTATGGGTCTAGTTTCATTTTTCTACATACTGATGTCCAGTTTTCCAGCACCATTTATTGAAGACACAGTCCTTTCCCCATTGTATGTTTTTGGTACCTTTGTCAAAGCTCAATTGGCTGTAAGTATGTGGGTTGATTCCCAGGTTCTCTATTCTGTTATATTGGTCCAAGTGTCTGTTTTTATGTCAGTACCATGCTGTTTTGGTTACAATAGTTTTTAGTATAATTTGAATCTAATAGTATGTTAAATAGGAGTGGTGAGAGTGGGCATCCTTGTGTTGTTCATGATATTGGTGGTGGGTTTGTCATATAGGGCTTTTGTTATATTGAGATACTTTCCTTCTATACCTTATTTGCCGAGAGTCTTTATTGTGAAGGGATGTCGAATTTTGTCAAATGCTTTTTCTGTGTCTATTGAGTAATCATATGGTTTTTGTCCTTAATTTTGTTGATGTGGTGTATCACATTTATTGACTTGTGTATGTTGAACCATGCTTGCTTCCCTGGGATGAATCCCACTTGATCATGGTGTATAAAATTTTTGATGTGTTGCTGTATTCTGTTTGCCAATATTTTGTTGAGGATTTTTGTGTCTATGTTCATCAGAGATATTTGTCTGTAGTTTTCATTTTTTGTTGCATCGTTGTTTGGTTTTTGTATCAGGGTGATGCTGGCCTCATAAATGAATTTGGAAGAATAGCCTCTGTTTCAAATTTTTGGATAGTTTGAAGAGAATTTGTATTAATTAATCTTTCAAGGCCTGGTAGAATTCAGTCCTGGGCTTTTCTTTGTTGGAAGACTACTGATTACTGCTTCAATCTCATTGCTTGTTTTGGTCTGTTCAGGCTTTTGATTTCTTCTTGGTTCAGTCTTGGTAGTTTGTATGTGTCCAATAATTTATCCTTTTCCTCCAGGTTTTCAAATTTTTTGGTGTATAGTTGTTTTTTAGTAGTCTCTAATTATTCTTTGTATTTATATGGTATCAGTTGTAATGTCTCCTTCTTCATTTCTTATTTTTGTTATTTGGATCTTCTCTCTCCTTTTTTAAGTTAGCCTGGCTAATGGTTTGTCTATTTTGTTTATATTCTCAGAAAAACAGCTTTTTATTTCATTGATTTTTTGTATCTTTTTGGGGAGTGATAGAGTTTGTATGTGTCGTCCCCCCAAAACTCATGCAGAAATCTGATCCCCAATGTGACAGTGTTGGAAACTGTTTAAGTCACGCGGGCAGATCCCTCATGAATGGATTAATGGTCTCCCTGGGCGGGGGGAGTAATGAGTGAGATCTTGCTCTATTAGTTCCTGTGAGAGCTGGCTGTTTAAAAGACCCTGGCGCATCCTCCCCCCC
>NW_007726617.1:446416-451032 GCF_000696425.1 Galeopterus variegatus
AGTGGAAGCAGCCTGAGGCCTGTGCCAGATGCAGCTGTCCCAGAATCATAAGCCAAATAAATCTGTGTTCTTTATAAATTACCCAGTCTCAGGCGTTTCTGTTATAGCAACACAAAAATGGACTTATACAGCAGGGGTGGGGGTGGGGTGGGGTGGGTCTCTATATTATTTAGTTCTGCTCTGATCTTAATTATTTCTTTCCATCTACTAATTTTGGGATTGGCTTGTCTTTGTTTTTCTAATTCCTTGATGTACACCATTAGGATTTTATCTAAATCTTTCTATTCTTTTGATAAAAGCATTTATTGCAATGAACTTCCCTGTTAGTACTGCTTTTGCAGTATACCACAGGTGTTGGTATGTTGTGTCTTTATTTTCATTAGTTTTAATAAATTTTTGATTTCCTGTTTAATTTCTTCTTGGACCCATAGGTTGTTCAGAAGTGTGTTGTTTAATTTCCATGGATTTGTATAGTTTTCAGAGTTTCACTTGTTATTCATTTCTAATTTTAATCCATTGTGGTGTGAAAAGATAGTTGAAATGATTTCAATTTTTTAAAATTTGTTGAGACTTGATTTGTGACATAACATTTGGTCTGTCCTGGAGAACGTTCCATGTGCTGATGAGAAGAATGTGTATTCTGTGGTTGTTGGATGGAATGTTCCATAGATATCTGCCAGGTCCAATGGTCTAAAGTGTAATTTAAATCCTGTGTTTCTCTGTTGATTCATTGCCTAGATGATCTATCCAGTGGTGAGAGAGTGGTGTTCAGGTCCCCTACTATTATTGTATTGAGTCTATCTTTTTCTTTAGTCCTAATAGTGTTTGTTTTGTATATCTGGATGCTGTAGTCTTGGGTGCATATATATCTATGATCATTATGTCTTCTTGCTGGATAGATCCTTTATCATTGTATAGTGGCCTTCTTTGTCTCTTTTTATGGATTTGGCTTAAAGTCTATTTTATTCAGTGTAGGAACAGCTGCTCCTGCTCATGTTTGGTTTCCATTTGCATGGTGTATCTTTTTTCATCCCTCCACTATTAGTCTGTGTCTGTCTTTTCAGTTGAGGTGAGTTTCTTGAAGACAGCACGTAGTTGGGTCTAGCTTTTTTTTTTTTTTTTCCTTTTTGTCCTTTTTCGTGACCGGCAACAGATCGCAACCCTCAGTGTCGCGCCCGTACCGGACTGGGACCAGCCACGGGATCACAACCCTTGGTGTTGCTCCCGCCCCTCGCTCAGCCAGTGAGCGGCCGGTCTGCATGTGGGATCCGAACCCTCGGCGGGAGCGCCACCGCGCTTCCCAAGCAACGCACTATAGCAGTGCGCCACCAGGCCGGCCCTGGGTCTAGCTTTTTAATCTAATCAGTCAGTCTGTGTCTTATGAGTGGGGAGTTTAGTCTTTTACATTTGGGGTTGTTATTGAAAGATATTGTTTTACTCCTGGTATTTTATTGATTTTCACTTGGATGTTTTAAATATCTTTTGTTCCTTTCTTCTCCTTTTATTGTTTGTCTTTTATGTTTGTTGGTTTTTTGAAGTGGTAAGATTTAGTTTCTTTCTCTTTCTTGTTTGCATTTTTGTTCTACCAGTGGGTTTTGTTCTTTCTTGTGTATTCATCATAGTGATTATTGTTTTTCAGTCTCCAGATGCAGGACTCCCTTGAGGAATACTTGCAGGGCTGGTCGTGTGGTGGTGAACTTGCTGTTTTTGTCTGTCTGGGAAATACACTATTCCTCCCTCATTTGTGAAGGATAGCCTTGCTGGGTATAATATTCATGGCTGGAAGTTTCTTTTCTTTTGTTATTTTGAAGATATCATCACATTTTCTTCTGTTGAGAAGTCTTCTGTTAGTTTGGTGGGGGCTCCCTTATAGGTGACTTGATGGTTTTCTCTTGCTGTTTTCAGGATTCTTTCTTTGTCTTTGAGCTTTGCCAGTTTGACTATAATGTGTCTTGTAGAGGATGTTTTTGGGTTGAATGTGTTTGGGGATGTTTGAACCTCCTGGATCTGAAGATCTGCTTCTCTCTTTATACGTGGGAAGTTTTCTGTTATTATTTTGGTGAATAGGTTTTCAATGCCTTTTACTTTTACCTCCCCTTCTGGAACACTATGATTCAGATGTTTGAGCACTTAAGGTTGTCTGCTAGCTCTCTTAGATTTTCTTCATTTTTAAAAATTCTTTTTTTCCCCTGCATGGATTATTTCAAAAAGACTATCTTTGAGATCAGAAGTTCTTTCTTCTGCTTTCTCTAACCTGCTGCTTAAGCTCTCAGTTATGTTTTTTATTGCATTGAATGGATCCTTCATTTCCAGGAGTTCTGTTATATTCTCTTTTAAGGTATTAATCTCTTTGTAAATTTTCTCCTTCATATCCTGGATGTTTTTTTTTCATTTCATTATGCTGTCTAACTGATTCTTCTCGTATCTCAGTGAGTTTCCTTAAGATTGTTCCTTGGAATTCCTCTTCTGTTTTTTCAAGGGTTTCCAGCTCTATAGGGTCTGGTACTTGAGAATTAATGTATTCCTTTGGTGGTGTCATATTTTCTTGGTTTTTCAAATTTTAGTATTTTTACATTGCTGTCTGGTCATCTGACAGAGAAGTTATTTCTTCAATTACTGTGGAGTGGACTTTGAGGAGAGATACTTGCTCTTCTTTTTCCAATCTCCACTGCTGATTCTCTTGTGCCTATGCACTTCAGTGGGAAGTGGGACATCTGCACAGTGGTTGTGGCTGCTACTGTGGTGGCAATCCACCCTTGTAGTGGCAGTGGCTTTAGCAATGACTTTGGTGGACCACCCATGCGGAAGTGGTGTTTTCAGAGTGCTCCTGCCTTCTGTGAGGTAGGTGGTGCTACCTGTGTCTCCTGCCTAGGTCCTGAGGCATGCTCCTGCTTTCTGCAGGGCAATGGGGCCTGCAGCTCCTGCCTAGGTCCCCAGGTATGCTCTGTATTCTGTTCCATTGGTTTCAAGGAATAAAAATTTATTTACCTAAAGTAATTGAGGGTGGGAGTTACATTTTATCGTAGTAGAAAATAAATAAAGATTTACTCTTCTTTTGTGATGGCTAGTTTTACTTGACTTCTTAACCCACTTGAGTCAATAACTTGTTCTCCTCTCCTTAAAAAATTTTTTCATTAGCAATTGCTAATTGAGGCTCTAGTCTATGAATTTGGTCTCATTTTTCTAATCAAGACTAAATTTAAAAAAGTGTGTGACTTATACTTTTCTGTTTCCATAACTATTTCAGTGAGGATGTATCCCTATGATGGTCTTGCCCTCGTGTGTGTGTGTGTGTGTGTGTGTGTGTGTGTGTGTGTGTGTGTGTGTGTGTGTGTGTGTGTGTGTGTGTGTGTGTGTGTATGTGTGTGTGTGTGTATGTGTGTGTGGAGAGAGAGACACTGGGTGTCAGTTCCCATTCCACAGTGCTGTGTGCAGATACCAAGATTTGGGCAAGTAGTATAACCACATGCCCTTATTGCCTCTCACCATGGCTTTCCTACTCTTTTGTATCTTGTCTCTTGTGACTTTCCTTGGCTTTTTTTTTTTGTAGCTCAACTATGCATTTAAAAGTATGTTTGTTATATTTTACCCAGAATTTAAAAATATTTTAAATTTTGAATTTTTCCAGTCTGTTAAATTGCCAGAAATGAAAGCCCTGCTCTTCACACCCTCTTTTTTTTTTACACAATTTTTTTTATTTTGAGAAATTAAAAAAAATTAACTACAAAATATTATGTCAAATACATCTTATCTTCCACCCAGAATTGGAAATTCTTCAATTTATTCCATAAATATTTATGTGCCATACCCTGTTCTAGAAACTTGGGACAAATCAGTGAAGAAAACAAAAATCTCTCTTGCCATGGAACTTACATTCTGGCAGGAGATACAGACAATAAAAAATAAATCTAATATGTAATTATAGTGTGGTATGTAAAAAGGGATAACTGATCTGGAAAAGATAAAAACAAAACAACGAGGGCAGGGTTTGGGAATCAAGAGTGTGAGAAGATTGTTTTCCTTTTTTGCCTTTTTAAATAAGTTGGTCCTAGTAGGCCCTATTGAAACAATGACATTTGAGTTAGACTTGACAGAGATGAGGGAATTGGGCAGGTAGATTTATGGGGGAAGAATGTTTCAGGTTGAGGGAATAGCTAGTGCTTATTGAGAGCCTTAATGTGGGAGTGAGCCTGATGGGTTTGAGGAAAAGCAAGAAGGCCTGTGTGGTTTAAGCAGAGTAAGTAAGGAGGAGAATCCTAAGAGATGAAGTGCAAGAGGCAGTGAGGTAACAGATTGTGGAGGGACCCATAGGCCTTGTAAGGACTCTGGCTATTCTCTGAGTGATAAGGGAATCACCAAAGGTGATTCTTTTTTTCCTCCAAGAGTAATAGAAAGAACTTTTTGTTTTCTGAACCATTTGAGAATAAGTTTTCAACATTATACCCTATCACTCCAGATAAGGTTTGAATGTACGTGTCCCCCAAATTCATAGGTTAGAACCTAATGTTATAGTATTAAGAGGTGGGGCCTTTTAGAAATGATTGTCATGAGGGCTGGCCTGGTGGCGCACTGGATAGTGCGCCGCTTGGGAAGTGCGGCGGCACTCCCGCCCGAGG
>NW_007726617.1:451342-452508 GCF_000696425.1 Galeopterus variegatus
GCGATCCCGTTGCCGGTCCCGGTCCAGTATGGGGGCGACACTGAGGGTTGCGATCCGATGCTGGACATGGAAAAAGACAAAAAAAAAAAAAAGAAATGATTGTCATGAGCCTTCATGAATGAAATTAGTACACTTATAAAATGGCTTCAGGGCATTAGCTAGGCCCTTTTGCCCTTTTTGCCCTCTGAAAATGAGGATACAGTGTTCAGGGTGCCATCTTGGAAGCAGCAACTAGGCCGTCACCAGACACCGAACCTACCATAACCTTGATCTTGGATTTTCCAGCCTCCAGAACTGTGAGAAATAAATTCCTATTACATACAAATCATCCAGTTTGTGGCATTTTGTAATAGCAGCAAGAATGGACTAAGACAACCCCCAAACACGTCAATGTATAATTTCTACAAACCAGGACATTCTTCTCTGTAACTACAACCAACCATTAAGAGCAAGAAATTAGAGCTGATATATTACTACTATCCTCTCTTCAGACTCTCTTCAAATTTCACCAATTTTTATAGCAAAAGTACCCACTCTGGATCACACATTGCATTTATTTGTCACATCTCTTTAGACTCTTCAGTCTGAAAGAATTCTTCAGACTTCCTTCATTTTCATGACATTGGCACTTTTGGAGATTACAAGCCAGTTACTTTGTATAATGTCCCTCTATTGGGGTTTGTTGGATATTCCTTCAAGTTTAAAATCAGGTTATATGTTTTTGGCAATAATATCACAGAGTAGATACATTTTTCTCCTTGATGCATCTAGTCATGGGTACACAAATTTGTCCCATTACTGGTGATGCTAACTTTGATTACTTAACTAATGTGATGTCTGCCAGACTTCTCCACTATAAAGTTACAGTTTTCCTCTTTGTAATTAATAAATATTTTGTGGGAAGATACTTTAAGACCATGTAAATATCCTTTTCCTTGTCAAATTTTCACTGCCTAGTTTTCTTTTTTATAATTAGTTTATACATCTGTATATGAACATTTCTTTCTTTTTCAAATCACACTTTATTGGCAAAAGTACAGAGAAACAAGTGTTCTCATAAATTTCTGGTAGAAGTATAAATTTTTTCTGTATGAAAACACACACACTTTTTTAAAAAATTGAGACATTGTTGATTGCACATATCCATAGGGTACACCCTTGAATAT
>NW_007726617.1:453569-455264 GCF_000696425.1 Galeopterus variegatus
ACACTTTTGTTAATATAATATTTTGATAACATACATTTATTATGTACTTTTATTGGGGGGGTAGTCCAAAATTTTAGATCTAGGGATTTAACTCATAAGTTTATAGAAATTATCCACTATATAACATAATGATAGTGGGCTACTAATTATGTCAGGACATCAGGCATAAACCATGACTGCTCTGGGAAAACTGAGACATATGTTTACCTTTTCTAATGAGTAAAGTCACTATTTGTTATCAAACCAATCAGCCAAATCAACTTCTTTTCTGTCAGAAAAAGTCTGACTCTGACTTCATGCTCAATTCAAATAAACATGCTATTATGCATCCCCATGACAACCATCTCATTTCTGAATGCAGCAACTAGCTGGGGATCAGATGATCCCATTTCCTCCCATATCAATTTAAAAAGATGCAAGTTTAACTCCCTTGATGTTACAATATTTACAATTTAAATGACAACATCCAATATTCCCTACAAGTCAGAACTTCACTCTTTGCCACCAAAGCTTGTTTATTAATAAAGTCATGTTCTTAGGCTAACACAAGTTTTAAAGCATGAAGTTGTATTTGTGCACAGTCATTGTAACAATCGGGACTGAGTACATAATGTGTGGGGCCCAGTGCAAAATGGAAATGTGGAGTCTCTTGCTAAAAATCTAAGTATGTCAAGATGGTGACAACTGAGCATTGCAGCCAGGATGGGTTCTTCTAAGCACAGAGCCCTTCTAAGAGCAGGGGCAACAATTTTGTTTGTAGAGATCCTTATGTCTCATTCTTAGTATAAGCCAAATCTATATGAATACAAGTTTTCAAATTTTAAAGATAAGATCACCAAGGCATGCAGTTTCTTCTCTATAAATGTGGAGACAATTTATTAGCTGAGAATGATTGGAAGCATCTATGGATTTTTCTACCTGTAAGGCATACCTTATTTATCACAACCTTTATCATAATCTTGTGAGCAATTTCTCAGTGCCTCAGTTTCCTCATCTGTAACATGGGGATAATGTTGTGCTTATCTGAGTTGTAAGGATTAATTGGGTTAATATGAGAATGCACTTACAACAATGTCTGGCATATAGTAGTGCTATAGAACTGTTTGCTATTATCATCATTATTATCATTACTATTGTTTGGTCATTTCATCCACTATACAAACTACAATTATGTCAGAATAGGGAATGTATTTAATTACAATGACAGATTTGTAAAATCTTTTTACCTATCAACAGTGGACCAGGTATTATAGTCTTTTCTACATTTTTGTAAAATTTTCTGTTTTTCTCTAAAAAAATAGTAAAGCTAGTGAGCAATGCTAATTCTTATGAGGCTCTCCAAGCCAACCCTGATTATGAGTTTAAATGTTACATTTACTGATAATTTTTCTAGGGCCTTTAGATTTCCTCACAAAGAATTAATTAGTTGATTTAATTTTAGAGTCTGAATGTTCTGCAAATAAATTATTTGCACATTACATTAGAGGTTTTTCTCATACTATTGTTTGACAATGTTTTGTGATGAAGAATGCAAAGCAGAATAGTTGTCATTGGAAAGAAAAACATATTCTATGTAAGGTTCATTATATTTAGTATTGGTGTTTTGCTTTCAATACTACTTTGGTACTCCTTGAAACTTTGGTTGAAAAACTTCCATTTTATTTTTATTAGAGCTTGAATCTTTTTTTTTTTTTT
>NW_007726617.1:455702-479649 GCF_000696425.1 Galeopterus variegatus
TGTGGGATCCGAACCCTCGGCGGGAGCGCCGCCGCGCTTCCCAAGTGGCGCACTATAGCAGTGCGCCACCGGGCCGGCCCAAGCTTGAATCTTTTATGAAACACCCAAAATGCTGCTTTATTGTGTCCAAGGGAATCCTCATGTCTGTTTTTTTTCAACAACCCGATTCTTTTTTGGAATCTTAGCTACCGACTGGTGAATTTTTAAAAATTTAAATGATATCACGTTTGTTCACTTGTCTTAACAAGTTCAAGTAATCGTGATAGTTGTGTCTTCTTTCCCGCCCCTCCCCCCAGTTTGTTTGTGTATTTATTTATTTATTTTTAGCTCCCACAAATAAGTGAGAACATGTGGCATTTCTTGATGTTGATGGGTGGGAGGGGGAAAGGGAGGGGGGAGGGAGGAATTGGTAAAGGGACACGAAAATCAACTGCATTGTACACTGATAAAACAAAATAAAAAATAAATAAAAAGATAAGCACTGCAAAAAAAAATTTAAACGATATACAATGTCGACTCCTTTCACTATAAAGTGACGGTGCAATTCAACACTGAAATGTAATTTGTGTGAAGTACATCTGCTTTGTTTTTCTAGTGCTTCTGTAACAAAGTAGCACAAACTAGGCAGCTTAAAACAACAGAAATTTATTGTCTCATGGTTCTGGAGGCTGGAAAATCAAGGTATCGGCAGGGCCATGTTCCCTCTGAAACACGTAGGGGAATCCTTCCTGACCTCTTCTTAGCTGGTGGTTGTTTGCAGGCAGTCCTTGGCATCCCTTTGCTTTCAGCTGCATTGCTCCAATCACTGCCTGTCTTGTCACAGAATGCTCCTCCTTTGTGCCTCTGTCTTTTTACATGGTCCTCTTCTTACGAGGACACCAGTCACACTGGATGGGGAACCACCCTGCTTAAGGTGACTTCATCTTAACTAATTATATCTGCAGCAAGCATATTTCCAAATAAGCTCACATTCTGTGGTACTGAAGGTTAGGACTTCAATATATACTTGTGTTTTTCAGAAGACAAAATTCAACTCATCAAAACACCCAATTTAATTTTTTTATATCATCCAAAGGTGAAATTTTACCACAGAATTTTAATAGTATTAAATTATTTAGATATTTGGAACATTTGCATCACATGATTTTTCATTGTAACTAAGTATACAAAAGAGTTTTGCTGATGAATAATTAATTTTGTATTTTCAAGGATTACATCTTATCAGTTAGATTTGTACTTCCAGAGACTATTATAAAAACCGCTAAGAAATAAATAATGGGAAGAATCTTGTGACCTAGATTACTACAAGGTCCATATTAAAACGAGGTAGAAGAATATGATTATTGATTTTATGACACATTATAAAAATCAGATAACCTGTAAATTGTGCTCTTTCTCACTACTTAATTTGTAATAATCCACTGTAATGTGAGGCTAAAATTTTATGAAGCAAGAAGTACCATAAAAAGCATGGTATTTCTTCTGAAAATGTATGTGAACACATGTACCTAACTCTGGGGTTTTGCTTTTGGGATAAGTAAATCAGAATCATGTATTCATATTAGAAATCATTCCATTAACTTCATGAGACATCATTTGTAGTGGATTGAATTGTGTTCCCCCCAAACTCATTGATGCTTGAATTGTGTTCCCTAAGTTTTATGTATTAGAAACTTAACCCCCACTGTGACTGTTAAGAGGGTAGGAAATCCTATCATGGTAACTGAAAGGTGGAGCCTTGAAGAGGTGATTGGATTGTAGGACTATGCAGTAGTGAATTGATTAGAAGTGGTGGTCAGGGGTGTGGTTCTGAGGGCTTTAAAAGAAGAGGACAGACTTTCTCTCTCTCTTGCTCTCTCTCTCTGCTCTCTCTGCTTCCACTGTCTTGCAATGTGAGACGCCTGGGTCACTGTCACCACTACCAGATGGACTTTGGACTTCCTAGCCACAGAAATTGTAAGTGATATGTAAGTGATAAATTTCATTGCCTAGCCACAGAAATTGTAAGTGATAAATTTCATTGTCTTTATAAATTACCCAGTTCCAAGTATTTTGTTATAAGCAATGGAAATGGACTAATACATCATTATTAAACTTTATACATTTGAAGAGAAAGGCATGTACTTTAAAAGCTAGTCAGTCTGAAAGCTATTATGGTTGTTCATTTTTCTTTTGTAGAGTAGAAGAGTTATCATGAGAAAGGATGTAGGGAAGGACAGCCTTTGAAGTGGCTTAAGAACAGATGTGTGCTCCGATGGCTCAGTTCCAGGAAAGAGTCACATGGAATCCAAGGATCTACAAGTTGATTCTCTTGGAAATTCTTTGTGCGTCCAAATATCAAGTGAGTGTTTCTGCTTGGCTAAACCTATATCACATGAGGAACCTCAGCTGCAAAAGATGTAGGAAATATAGTTTTCAGTTTTCTGAATATGATGGATTAGGAAGGTAGACTAGAAGGGAATATGGAGCTTGAGTGAACCAAACTAGTTTACAGAATTTACCACCGTGGATGTTCATAGAAGTTATCAATGCAACAGTTCCACACTTCATGCTGAACAGACTGAACACTGTGTGTGTGTGTGTGTGTGTGTGTGTGTGTATCTGATATTTCATGTGGTGGTTAATAAATCTCCTGGAAATTGGAGTAGCTTGTCCATAGGCGTGTAGTCTAAGCCCCACTCTCTGTGAAGAGAGGTAAAATGACTTTAAGTCCTATAGCCACAGGTGAAGAAATGACCTTGTTGGCAAGTACAAGACTGAATAATGAAACTAGTGAAGTCAGTAGCTTGTCCATAGGCGTGTAGTCTAAGCCCCACTCTCTGTGAAGAGAGGTAAAATGACTCTAAGTCCTATAGCCACAGGTGAAGAAATGACCTTGTTGGCAAGTACAAGACTGAATAATGAAACTAGTGAAGTCCGATGCCTGTAAAAAACACATGAAAAAATCCAGACAACTCTTTCTATGAGGGCTTCATCAGATTTTGTGCAACTTCTCACATTAGTTCTTTTATTTCCTTATGTCCCTTTCATTAAAGTTTATTGTAGAAAACAAAACAAAACAAAACCTAAAATTAAAAGTCTATGAATTTATGTGGAAGGGAGAAAGGAAATGAGTGGAGTGGAACTGATGAGACACGGTGATTTTGTAGCGAACCAAGTGGGAAGCCCAAGAGACTGAGGAGGTCTTTGAAGAAGAGAGAGAAAGGCTGAATCCACAGAATCTTCAAGAGGAATGTAAGGGCTGTTGGGGCCGTAGGTTTTCAATTATAAAAGAAGAGCCTTGGGCAGGATGGTTGCAGAGCAAGAATGCTTTCAGGTCTGCTATTTATTAGTGAGCGTTTGAGCATTCCTGAGCAGATCCCCATCATCACCGTTTCTGGCAGGTCTTCTGATCCCTGCTGCACTGAGTGCATTTTGGGTGTCTTACCAGGGCCTTTCTTCTGATAATGGAGCCCCTACTCCAATCCAAAGATAGTTTCTGGCAGCTATGTTTCCACTGTGTGCTCTAACATCCTTAACTAAGGTTGATTAGATCAATGGTGATCTCCTGACCTAATCTGGTGAATTATTCCTTTATTTAAAATTTTGTATTAAGACTAGAAGTTTTCTTTCAATTTGAGTAGGTTTGGAAGATGGAGAGAGTGAAATGCTTGGATTCCTGGAAGTCCTTTCAGATTTATGCTACCTGCTAATGAAAAAATCTTTACTGAAGACCCCTACACTTTCTTCTACCATGGTATTCTACCATTAAGAGACTTAAATTAGCAGGTCACTCTAGAATTTCTGTAGACAAGGGGCTGAGGAGTTGCAGTCTGATTGGAAGGGGGTGCTGGGGGCCTTATGAATTATAAGCACATTTTATTTGTTATGTTTTACTTCATTTGAGTCATCCCTTCCAAAGTTGGTTCTGGCTTTGTTAATCATGTAAGAAATGATGTGGCAGAAAGAAATGCTGCTTGAAGATGACCCAGAACATTTAAAAGCTGATTAAATAACTTTTTAAGGAGGGTGTTTGGCTACACAGGGCTAAGCTTCAGAAGCATCAGCTGCAATTTCAGTTCAACAATTGTGAGGACGTGGGAGAGACCTTTCCTAAACATGTTTCACAGGCCTGAATGATTCCTCAGTAGAAGGCTAAGGCCGCAGCCTCTGGGGCCCAGAACCAGTTATCCCCACCTCAAAACCATGTGGAGGCTATGTCACTAGATGAGAGCTCTCAGGGAGCGTCAGAAACATCAGGCTCAAAGGCACCGATAGGAACCAAGAGCGTTTGATTATGCAGAAAGGAGAAGAAAGATGTGTCAAATAAGACATGGTGACAAGTACTGCCAACATTGCAGATTTCTAAATCGTTCAGGAGGGTGACAGTGTCCCGAATGCTGCTCTTAGAGTGTTCCAGGGTGAATTCCTCTCTTTGACAGGGTAAATCAATGGATTTAATCTCTCAAGAGATTTCTCCCAAATGAGTGTATAGGTTACAGACTCAGGACAACTGCCATCAATTCACTGGCATCTAGTGAAGCCAGAACCAAAGTTTTCTTCAGTTGTTCTCTCTCTCAGACATTATGGAGTTTTTGTTATTGCCTTTGGCAACATGGAGTTCTGGGTTGGGGAAAAATAATATTGTCTTCTAGTGAAGCCAGAACCAAAGTTTTCTTCAGTTGTTCTCTCTCTCAGACATTATGGAGTTTCTGTTATTGCCTTTGGCAACATGGAGTTCTGGGTTGGGGAAAAATAATATTGTCTAGCTGTGATATCAGCTGTTTTCTGCATTTTTGTGGGTGGGGAGTCAATGTTGTAGTGACCTTGTGTGTGCCATTAGAATCCTTGAACTCTTCAAAGGAAAGCCTTATTCAACTTCACAGAGCTTGAAGGAGCCTCATCCCACTCAGTGGAAGAAGCCCAGGTTGCAGGTGCTGAAGGAATCTGACTTGGTCCAGGCTATGCAGTGTGACCTCTGGTTGAGACAAACAAAATTAGAAATTGAGGAGGATGAATTTGGAATCTAATTTCTTTGGATTTTTAACTCACAAGGGTGAGACAATTTGACTTTATTCACTTAGACTTTACTTACAAGACAATTTAATTTTTGGATTTTAATTTCTCCTTGGCAATTTAATAATAAAGAGATTTTGTATTTAGATTGGGGGCATCTGTATGTCGTTGGCATTTGTTATTGAAGTAGCTTAATAATGTCATTTAATTTCAATGCAGAACCTTTCATGGAACATATTGGATAATATGGCTAAAATAATTTGGATTGGGAATAGAATAGAAAGTGTTTTAGACTTGGTTTAGACTTAGTATGGCCTTATGGTTAATTTAACTAATCTATTGTTCTGACCTATTTTACAGGTTTTGTGGCAAAATCTACATTGAGCACTAGCAGTCATGGAAGATTAATAAAAGGGCAATGGGAATAGACATATCTTTGGTTGATCATAGGCTTAATGATTAAGCCTGATGGATAAGAAGAACAAAAAGTGAAGTTTTTTAAAAGTTTATTTATTAATATTATTTTTTTACATTCTATGATAATGTTGTGGAGCAGTTGGGGGGGAGGGGTAGCAGGGAAGGGGGAAGAAAATGGGGTGGGAGAAGGAAGAAGGAGGAGGGGTGGGATTCTTGCAGGAGATACCAGGGGGCTTCCAGCAGTGTCTTGGTCATTGCTGGGCTGGGTGTAGATGTCAGAGAGGTGTGGCTGAAGCCCTCACCCCTCCACCACCCCAACTTGGGAACCCCGGGTGCTTCTTGTGGTAGATTGGTAGTCATTGCAGGGCTGTTTGTGGGTGTTGGGGGTGTGTGGCCGAGGCTCTCAGGCCCCCATCACCCTGACTTAGGAGAGCCTGGGACATTTCCTGCACTGGGAAGATTAATAAAAGGGCAATGGGAATAGACATATCTTTGGTTGATCATAGGCTTAATGATTAAGCCTGATGGATAAGAAGAACAAAAAGTGAAGTTTTTTAAAAGTTTATTTATTAATATTATTTTTTTACATTCTATGATAATGTTGTGGAGCAGTTGGGGGGGAGGGGTAGCAGGGAAGGGGGAAGAAAATGGGGTGGGAGAAGGAAGAAGGAGGAGGGGTGGGATTCTTGCAGGAGATACCAGGGGGCTTCCAGCAGTGTCTTGGTCATTGCTGGGCTGGGTGTAGATGTCAGAGAGGTGTGGCTGAAGCCCTCACCCCTCCACCACCCCAACTTGGGAACCCCGGGTGCTTCTTGTGGTAGATTGGTAGTCATTGCAGGGCTGTTTGTGGGTGTTGGGAGGGTGTGGCCGAGGCTCTCAGGCCCCCATCACCCTGACTTAGGAGAGCCTGGGACATTTCCTGCACTGATTGTTGTTGTTAGAAGGGTGTGGCCAAGGCCTTTGGCCCCCTACTACCCTGGCTCTGGAGAGCCTGGGGTGCTTCCTGCAGTGGCTTGGTGGTAGTCGCTGGGCTGGTTGTGGGTGTTGGGAGGGCATGGCTGAGGCCACCAGCCCTCCCCCCACCCTGGCTTGGTACCCCAGGGGAGTTCTGGTCCTTCTGGGTTTTGTAGGTGTTCTTTGGTGATGTGAGACCTTTACTAGTTAATATCAAACTTTATCTCTGGTCTGTGGGTATTTTGTTTTTTCTTGCAGTTGTGTATTGATTATTTCCTGTTCCTACCACTTAAATTCTGCCTTGGAACTAATTTGTTGTCCTTTACTTCCTTCTAAAATGGGGGAACTTCCTGTGGGGACCAGCACTTGAGCTCTGTGGTTGAGCTAAATTGTTGCTTTGCTGCTGATTCCCTGGGGAAGGCTTTTTGTGCAGCTCAGGTTTAAATGGTTGACTTTATAGGTACTTCTGGCTCTTGTGAGATCCAGTACACCTGGGTTGTGTAGAAACTCTGGTCTGGACTTGAATCTTTTCAGCAAACTGTACACCCTACAGTTCTATATTCCTGACCAGTCTCCACTGAGTTGTTCTGTGTGTGTGTGTGTGTGTGTGTGTGTGTGTTTTGAAGATCAGTCTGCCTGCAAATAGCATATGTATGGATCTGCTCTCACCATTCGGTGACATTGGTAGTAATCTTTACCCATGAAGGCAAGTCTGCCTGGTCTAGTACCACCTGGGACTGGGTGAGTAAAGCTGTCTATGTCTAAGAATCAGTACTAAGCCATCTTAACCAACCCAGTTCCTTTCAGGTGTAAAGTCAGTATTTTGACCTGCATCTTTCTGACTTCTCTATTGGTTCAAAGCTCAGATGGCAGGGAGAGCAGTACAACTGATAATCTTCAAACTGCAAGATTTATATTTTCTCCCTTGAGCTGTTTGGCAGTTGCACATATTTTTACTCCTCTAATGGTTACTTTTAACTTTAAAATATTCCTATTTTGTAAAATTATTTATTTTTTATTTTGAGAAATGATCTTACCAAGAATTGGAAATTTGCATCAAATATATATTTTTAACTGACACTCAAATATGTAAGGAAAGCTTTATTTCCTGTCTTAGATGCAAGCACGGTAATACATTATGTGTCTCACCATTCGGTGACATTGGTAGTAATCTTTACCCATGAAGGCAAGTCTGCCTGGTCTAGCACCACCTGGGACTGGGTGAGTAAAGCTGTCTATGTCTAAGAATCAGTACTAAGCCATCTTAACAGACCCAGTTCCTTTCAGTTTTAAAGTCAGTATTTTGACCTGCATCTTTCTGACTTCTCTATTGGTTCAAAGCTCAGATGGCAGGGAGAGCAGTACAACTGATAATCTTCAAACTGCAAGATTTATATTTTCTCCCTTGAGCTGTTTGGCAGTTGCACATATTTTTACTCCTCTAATGGTTACTTTTAACTTTAAAATATTCCTATTTTGTAAAATTATTTATTTTTTATTTTGAGAAATGATCTTACCAAGAATTGGAAATTTGTATCAAATATATATTTTTAACTGACACTCAAATAATATAAGGAAAGCTTTATCTCCTGTCCCAGATGCAAGCACAGTAATACATTATGTTGGATCTTTCTTACATTTTCTTGAGTAGAACATTTTTCTTTAATAAAATTTTTATTTTGGAATAATTTTAGATTTACAGATAAGTTGCAAACCCAATACAGAGAGTTACCGTATGTCCTTTACCCAATTTCCCTTAATATTAACATCTTACATTACAGTAACATATGTTTGTCAAAACTAAAAAAAACCAGCATTACTATTAACTAAACTCTAGTCTTTTTTCAGATTTTTCCTGTTTTACACTAATGTTCTTTTCCTGTTAAAGGATTCAATCCAGGGTATCACATTACACTTAGTTGTCATGTCTCCTTAAATTCCTCTTGTCTGTGGCAGTTTCCGTCTTTTCTTGTTTTTCATGTCCCTGGCAATTTTGAAGAGTACTGGTTGGGTATTTTGCAGAAAGTCTCTCAATTTGAATTTTTCTGATATTTATCTCCTTTTTAGACTGGAGTTGTGCGTGTTTGAGATGAATTATCTATTGTTTTTAGTACCTATAAACACAATAGACATATAGATATTTATGTATGCTACATAATACTGTTTTGAATTTTAAAAGCCAAAATTTGAAATTTAAGTAGCTTTTATAGTTTGCCTTTTTAATTCAATATTGTTTTTGGGATCTATTCTTTTTGAAATACATTTTTTTGCTATAATGTGATATATGCATTCCTAAAAATCCTCATATTCTGCAAATTGTGCACTGAAAAGAACAGGGCTTGTGGGATAATTAGACCCATAGATAATTAGGAGCAGACCACTCAAAACCTATGTGCTAACACACCAGAAGACTAACATGAACAGTAACAATCCCAATGAAATTATTAGCTAGTAAAGGCTTCTCAGAGACTTTCACCAGCTTCACAATTAGTCATACTCTTTCAGCCTTCAGCCCAGGGCTCACACATTCTCCTTTGAGATATGTGTCTTTGAGGACTATCACTTCCAACAGAGGCTGGTTTCATCAAAATTTAAAGTCTGATCATGAATGTAGTTTTAGTCATCGATAAAAAAATTTTTAACATAGAGAGAAATGTTGGCAGCTTCTTCCTCAACACTTGTAGCATCACAAAATATAGCTCAATGCTGTGGGATGCATAGCAATTTTTGAAGCCACTAAACCATCTACTGTGTGCACTGACAGCACTTAGGCAGTCTTTTCAGGCTTTTCATTAAGATCTTCACGTATTACCAAGGAATTTTCTTTAATTGTGAGCAAATATTGCTTCATTACATTAACCTGTTAGGGAAGACGGTATGTGAATAAACATAACTTCTACATTCTACTGACAATATTTTTTTATTTACACAAATATTTTATTGACATATTTTAACTACATATGACTTAATTTGCATCCAGGCACTTGTATGTTTTTTTTTTTTTTTTTTAGTTTTTAGTTTTTTTTTTATTGTACCTGTTTGTGGCATACAGTTTGTTGTTTCAATAGATGCATATATTGCATAATAATTTAATAAGAATAGTTAGCATATTTATCATCTAAAAATTTATCATTTCTTTGTGGTTATAAC
This sequence comes from Galeopterus variegatus, assembly GCF_000696425.1. NCBI lineage: Eukaryota > Metazoa > Chordata > Mammalia > Dermoptera > Cynocephalidae > Galeopterus > Galeopterus variegatus. The sequence continues at coordinate 465,219 of NW_007726617.1, forward strand.
ATTTAAGATCCTTTTTTCTGGCTATCTTGCAATACACAATGCAATATTATTAGCTACTGTCACCCTAGGGTACCAGAACTTATGCTTCTTATCTAACTGTAACTTTATAACTTTATACCTGCCTCCCACCCCGCTTCCCTTCCTCTGGACCACTGTTCTACTATTTCTCTCTTTTTTCCCCCCTCTTTTAAATTTATTTTTCTTAAATGAACCATGATAGTTATATATATTTGTGGAGTAAAATATGATATTTGGATACATTCATACCATGTGCAATGATCATATCAGGGTGCTTAGTATATCCATCACCTCTAACATTTGTCACTTTGTGTTAGGAATGTTCAACATCATCTTGACTAACTGTTCAAAGATACACTGTACTTTGTTAACTGTAGTCTCCCTCTATTACTGTAGAACGCTATATCCCATTCTTCCTATCTCTCTAATATTTTATATCCACCGACTACCCTCGCCCCATCCCTCCTACCCCTTCCCCCACCAGTCTCTAGAAACCACTGTTCTACTGTCTACTTCTATAAGATCAACTTTTTTAGTTTCTGTGAGAGCCACTTGCCTTTGTTGCAGAGCAGGATATATACATATCTTTTTTCATCCCTTTTAACTGAGGTATACCATTCCTTTATATGACTATGCATTTCCCAACTGATGGACATTTGGATTCCTTCTGGTTTTTTTTTCTAACAACAAGCCATGGTGCAAGGAATTTCCTTGTATGTGTCCCTGAAGGAGTTTTGATAGGTTATCTTCCTAAAAATAGTATTGCTGGATCACAGGGTAGGAGCATATTTAATGTAAAATAGACATTAATTTGGGGAGCATTAACACTGTCATGATATTGGGTCACTCAATGGGTGTGATCTAGCTTTCCATTTATTCATTTTTATGTCCTCTAATAATATTTTATAATTTTTTATACAAGTATCGCACATTTATGTTAGAATTACTTCCAGGTGCTCTATGCATTATATTGATATTGTGACTGGGAGCTTTTATGTGTTTTATTTTCTAACTGATTTGTGTTATGGAAAAATTTTGAATGTGTTGTATGGTCATCTTTTATCAACACAAATGTTAAACTCCTATTGATTCTAATAGTTTATGTGTAGATTTTCTAGAATTTTTAATATAGACAACCATATGTGTAAATCATTGTACAGTTTTCTTCTTTTCTGATCATCAGAACACTTTCTTTTTCTTGTTTTACTGCATTGGATTGGACAATGAAGTGGATTGGTAGGAGGCATCTTGCCAAGCTCCTGACTCTAAAGAGAAGTTTCTAAAATTCCATTTTTAAGTATGATATTTGCTGTAGGTTTTTAGTAGATACTCTTTTTACTCTTAATTTAGTAAGGATGAATAAATGATGAATTTTCTAACTTTTTTTTGGTTTCTATTGGAATGATCTTACAACGTTGCTATTTAAGACCGTGAAAGTGGTATAAATTACATGGATAGCTTTTTCTAATTTCAAATTACCCCTGTATTACTGAGAAAAACACTTAAGAGGTAAGTGTTAACTATTTTACCTTGTCCAATATGATTCTCTGTATCTGGCTACCTAGAGAAGGTGCTGGCTTTCTGTGAATCCCCATGGAAACCACTCAGGAAATCAATCCTTGTCAATTGCAAGGCTTAGACACCTACACCTCAATCATGTCAGGGGATGGCTGGCATGACTCTTGCTAAGAATGTTTATGTGCCTTATCCTTCCCAAGGTTGCCAAGTCACTTACCTACAACTGCAAGGCTTGGACCTCAGCCCCCCGGCACACCAGGGAAAGGCTGATGCCCAACCCAGCCATAAATGTTAAGTCATCATGCTATATTGCTATTCTGTCACAGACTCTGATCACACTGGGGGGAAGCCAGTACTTCTCTAATCTTGCACTCTCAGGAGTAGGGTCCCTCTCCCAGAGTCTGATGTTCTGTCCTACCAGATCTCTGAGCACTGCCCTAGAATGTGATGGTTTATGGAGGTCTCACACAGCTCCTACTGTGAGTGTCCCCAGTAAATGCTGCTCTAACAGGTGTGTGAACATTGCCTAACCATTTGCTCTTGGTTTGCTTAATGAGCCATCTTTACCAACCCATTCCCTTTCAGTTTTAAAATAGATATATATATTTTTTCCTTTTTGTCTTTTTTTACTGACCGGTAACAGGATCGCAACCCTCAGTGTCACGCCCACACCGGGGACCGGCAACGGGATCGCAACCCTTGGTGTTGCGCCCGCACTGCGCTCAGCCAGTGAGCGGGAACCGGTCTCCACATGGGATCTGAACCCTCGGCGGGAGTGCCACTGCACTCCCAAGCAGTGCACTCTCCAGTGCGCCACTGGACCGGCCCTAAAATAGATATTCTACTTGGTTGTGGTGTTTAAATTTTTTTATATGCAGTTTGATTTGATTTACTTATACTTACTGTGGGATTTTTGTATCTATGTCCATACATGAGATAGACTTCTCATTTTCTTTTCTTATACTATTCCTGTTTGGGTTTTGTGTTAACTTTTACCAGATTCTTTTTTTGGTGGTGGGGTGGGGTGGGGGCACAAAACAAGTTTTAATATATTTAAAAAACTAAGGTCATGGAAAATAATAGAAAGTGCATTTTGTGACCACAATAACAGAAAGAAATTTAGAAAATTCACAAATGTGTGGAAATTAAAAAACACTCTCCTAAATAAACAATGGATGAAAAGAAAAATCACAGGGAAATTAGAGAGCACTTTGAGATAAAAATCAGAGTGGAATATATCAAAATTTATAGGATGCAGGGCTCATGAAGTACCTATATTACAAATAAGAAAAAGCTCAAATCAGTGATGTGAACTTCTACCTTAAGAAAATACAAAAAGAAGAGCAAACTAAGCCAAAAGCAAATATAAATAGGAAATAACAAAGATTACAACAGAAATATGTGAATTGGGGAAAAAGAACAAAAGCAAAAGTTGACTCTTTAAAAAGATTAACAAAATTTGCAAACATTTATCTAGATTGACGAAGAAAAAAGAGAAAAGACCAAAATTACCAAAATCAGAAATATAGGAGGGGCATTATTACATTGCCATTATGTTTTCTTGTGGTGGTAAGATTTTTCTTTCTTTTTCTCATTTGCATTTTTGTCCTACTATTGGGTTTGTTCTTTCTTGTGTGTTCGTGGTAGTGATTACTGTTTTTCAGATTCCAGGTCAAGTATGTCCTTGAGGGTTTTTTGCAGGGCTGGTCATGTGGTGGCAAACTCCCTCAGCTTTTGTTTTTCTGGAAAACATACTATTTTCCTCTCATTTCTAAAGGATAGCCTTGCTGGGTACAGTATTCTTGGCTGGCAGTTTCTTTCTTTTGGTATTTTGAATATATCATCCCATATTCTTCTGTCCTGCAGAGTTTCTGTTGAGAAGTCTGCTGTCAGTCTGATAACGGCTCCCTCATAGGTGACTTGGCATTTTTCACTTGCTTCTTTTAAGATTCTCTCTTAGTCTTTGAGCTTTGCCAGCTTGGCTGTAATGTGTCTTGGAGAGGATCTTTTTGGGTTGAATATGTTTAGGGATCTTTGAGCCTCCTGGATCTTAAGGTTTGTTTCTCTCCCTTTACCTGGGAAGTTTTCCATTATTATTTCATTGAGTAGGTTTTTCATGCCTTTTCCTTCCTCTTTCCCTTCTGGAACACCCATGATTCAAATGTTTGTGCACTTAGGGTTGTCTGCTAGCTCTCTTAGATTTTCCTCATTAAAAAAAATTTTTTTTTTCCTTTTCCCACCTGGGCTATTTCAAAAAGAATATCTTCAAGATCAGAAATTCTTTCTTCTGTTTGTTCTAGCCTGCTGCCTATGCTATCAGTGGTGTTTTATATTTCATTGAGTGACTCTTTTAGTTACATGAGTTCTGGTACATTCTTTTATAAGGTATTAATTTCTTTGTAAATTTCCTCCTTCATATTCTGGATTTTTATTTCTCATTTCATTATGTTGTCTAACTGAGTCTTCTCATATCTCAGTGAGTTTCTTTAAGATTCCTTGAATTTCTTTTCAGTTGTTTCAAGGGTTTCCTGCTCTACATATTTCCATCTTCAATGGTCTGGTATTTGAGAGTTACTGTATTCTTTTGGTGGTGTCATATTTTCTCAGTTTTTTGTATTTCTAGCATCTCTACATTGATGTCAGGTCATCTGGTAGAGCAGTTGCTTCTACCACTCTGAACTGGGCTTTGAGGAGAGAGATGTCCTCTTCTTTTTCTGTTCTCTGCTGGTGACTCTCCTGGTGTCAATGCAGTCAAGTGTCTGGAGGGCCACCTGCATGGTGGCTGTGGCTACTGCTGTGGTGTTGAGCTGCTTTTTTGGTAGCCATGGCTGTGGTTGGTCACCCACACAAAAGTGGTATTTTCAGCATACTCTTTTGCTTGCTTCCAGGCAGAGGGGACAGCTGCCTTCAGCTCCTAAGACACTGGGTGTTGCTCTCTTGCCTGCTTCCAGGTGGAGGGATGGATTCCCTCCTTATTGGATTCTTAAAATGTCAGATAGCTTTATTGTTTTTTCTCTTTTTAAGTTTTCTTTTTCTTGACAGTTTTCTTACAATGATTGATTCCTTTTCTAAAAATTTTGTTTTATTTGTAATTGACAAATAATAGTATATATTTTTGGGATAAAATATTACCTTTTGATACATGTATACTTTGTGGAATGGTCAAATTAGGTTAATTAACACATTCATTACCTCAAATATTTATCATTTCTTTGTGGTACATCTACCAATTTTTATTCTTTCCGAGGATACATATGACCTGGAGATTTTTTCCAATTTTTCTTCTTTTCCTGGTTACCAAATTTCTTATCATTATTTAGACATGGATCTTTTTTATACATCCTGCTTGGTGCTTTGTGGCTCTTTTGATCTGACAACTTTTGTTATCCAAACTGGGAAGTTTTCTATTATTTCTTTGGTTATTTTTCTACCTTCAATCTTAGTGTTTTCTTTTTCTGAAATCCCTGTGTTAAGTATAATAGTTTTGATTCCCAAGATTTTTGTCTTTTATTTACTCATTCATTGTCTATGTTTTATATACTCTTACTTATCATTTTCAACAAAAACTTCTCTATTCACTCTTAAATTGTTTCCTGAGATAGGTGTTCCTATATTTGTTGACAGGGGTGCCTCCTTTTCATGGCATTAATTCTTTCAGCTTGTCTATGGATGCTGTTACTGTTTTCTGTAGCCTGTCTCCAGGGATAATGAGGAATGAGTAGAAAGTATTGGTAGAGTCTACCAGTAATTTGTCTTCTGGGTTTTAGAACTTTAGGTCTTCCTCCTCCTAAGCTAAGTCTGGGTGTCTCCAGACTCCTGCAGTAATGTCTTACCTGTCAGGCCAAAGGACTGTCACTGCTCCAGGCTGAGTGCAAAGACATCTGTTGTAACTTAATGCTTGGCCAAGAGGACGAAGGATGGGAGCAGTAACTCCTTAATCAATCTCTCCACTACTTTGTGTTCTACCACTTGTTTCCGTTGTCCTTTACTTTGGTACACTTCCAGAAACACTTCAGATTTTTTATAGGAGTCGTTCCCCCAAATTTGTTTTGGGTTATAATTTCCTCTGCTGATGTAATTTACCCACTTTCTGTCTTTCAGAGATTTCTCACATTTCTTTCTGCTGATGAAAGTTTCTTTTTTTCTGGCACTTCATCAATATATTTTTTAAAAGTATGTTTTCTGTGTTAAAGGGAAAACTATAGATAACTCAAATTTAACAGCGTTTAATTGAGCAAGGAACAATTCATGAATTGGGCAGCCGCCAGAACCAGAATAGTTTAAGAGTGACTCTGGAGCTGCTGTATGTTCGGGTAAGATTTATAGACAGAAAAAGGAAAGTGATGTACATAAAACAGAAGTGAGGTACAGAAACAGTTGGAATTGTTACAGCTGGGTATTTGCCTTATTTGAACCCAGTTTAAATAATTGATTTCTTGTGATGGGCTGAGACTTGGCTACTGGTTGCAAGAGTAGGTTATAGCCTTTTTGTACATCAATTAGGTTACAAGAGTAGGTTACAGTCTGTTTACACATCAAGTTAGGTTACAGTTTACCATGTCTGAAGAAAGCTTTAGGCCAAACCTAATTTAACATTTGTCATTTGTAGAAATTGAGGTGGGAAGAAGATATTGGTGTTTGTTCTCAGTTCACCATTGATTAGATTTCTCCTCTAAGCTTTTTTCTGCCATTCCTTCCTTTATTCCTTCAGTTATTCCTTCATCTATCCATCCCACAGCAAGACTGAGTACCAGCTCTGTGCCAGGTTCTGAAACAGGCTGGCCTTCAAGAAGGTAATGCTATTGTCCATAAATAAAATGGTCTGAATTTTCTTTTATTTTTCCTTACAGAGATGATGACGCTGAATTTGCATCAACCTATGTGCTCAATTTTTCTTGGCATTGGGATCATCTTTCCTAGATGTCTAGTTGTAGTGTTTGAACACCATTAAGTGAAACTAATTGGTCCTTATACTAATGATCAAACCATCTTGGCTTCATTCATATAGTGTTTGACGTAAGAGTACTAGCTAGATAACTTTGAACACTGTTCTTTATAGCTCCATATTTGATCAGTTTTCCGTTCCTATCAATTTTCCTACTGACATGTCTCTCAAATATATTCCTTTCTCTGCATTCCTATTGCTTCTGCCCTAGTTTTGACCCCTATTATCTTTAACATAACTTGTCTAATTACCATCAGTACCTTATCCCTAGTAAATGCTTCTAACATGTGTGTTGGTTGCATTATGAACTAAGACCCACTAAGTAGTCTCTCAGTTTATAATCTCTCTCACATTAATACATCCTTTATACTGCTGCCAATAAAAATTCTAAAACACAGATGTTCTATTATTTCCTTGTTTAAGAAAACTTCATTCTCTCGCTTAATATGAAAAACCTTAGGCCCAAATTTTCTGTAGATTATCTTATTAAGAAGCTTATATAACAGTGGAAACAGAGACAGACATTTGTACAAATGTAGCTATTTTGCTGGTAAAGCAGGACAGCAATTGTAATAGTGACTAGGAAATAGGAAATGCCAAGTAGAAGCTACACTAATGAATTAATTAGGATAGAGGGTGAATAAAAGAACGAATTGGTACAATCTGTGGAGTAAGGGTATTTTATCGTTTTGTGTTGCAAATCAATAAAATTTTGGACTTAAGAGACACTCATTCGCTAAAATGGACTATAATGGTTACAGAGGTTCAAGTAAGCTTTTTGGAGTTTGTGCATTGAATTAGTCCTTTTCTGTGTTGCTATAACAGAATACCTGCAACTGGTTAATTTATAAAGAAAAGAGGTTTATTTGGTTCACGATTCTGGGACAGCTGCATCTGTCACGGGCCTCAGGCTGCTTCTACTCATGGTGGAAAGTGACAGGCAGGCAGCAGGTGCAAGGAGATCACATGGTGAGACGAAGCAAAAGAGAGAGAGGGGGAGATGTCAGAGTCTTTTAAACAACCAGCTCTTGTGGGAAGTAATAGAGCAAGAATTCACTCCCTCGCAGGGATGCCATTAATCTATTCATGAGGGATCCACCCTCACAACTCAAACACCTCCCAACACTGCCACATTGGGGATCAGACTTCAGGCTTTGGCGGGATGAAGATTGGAGGAACAAACATATCCAAACTATATCATGCATGGAACAATAGAAACTAAAATTTGGTGTGACCATTGCTCATGTTATTCTTTTATTCTGGAAACTCCACCTTCAATTTCTGTGGTTTAGTTTAAATGCTGCTCCTTCTTTAGAAACCTGTGCTTCTCTGGGAGGATTCCTGTGGCAAGGATGCCAATGTATGTATTATTTGATGGCAAGTAATCAGTTTGGACTCACAATGTCTTAGAGTCAGGGCATTGTTAGGGAGGTATTTATATTTGCCCAAACTAATTCCAATGTATTATGAAATCAACTGAAATGTGTACAATAAGTAAAAAGGGGGTTTAATGGCTAATAGATTTAGAAGACCTGAGGTGAAGCAGGCATCAGGCGAGACTGGATTCAGAGACTCAAACAATGTCACTGAGGCTCTGTTTATCTCCCAGTTCTACTTGGGAGTCAAGGATACAGAGTGGTGGAACAGAGAACCACTTCTTTTAGGCATGGGGCCTTAAAATTATTTCACTTTTTAAACTATGTTCAAGCATTCAGGAGGAAGTTATGAACTGTGTTGGATGTTGCTGAAAAGTTAGGTAAGATAAGAATGGCAATCCATTATTAAATTTAACAAGAGAGAAGTTTTTTGTTTATATTGGTTTCACTGCAGTGATGGAGGCCTATGCCTGATTTTCATGGATTGAGAAGGGATCAAGAGATGTGACAATAGAGGTTGTAAGTACACACCCTTCTTTCCTTCCTTCCTTCCTTCCTTCCTTCCTTCCTTCCTTCCTTCCTTCCTTCCTTCCTTAAACAAGCAATACTCATGATGCTATACAAATACATGGAAATTAAACAACAAGCTCCTGAATGACCAATGGATCCAAGAAGAAATTAAATAGGAAATCAAAAAATTTATTAAAACCAGAGAAAATAAAGACACATCCTATCAAAATCCATGGGATACTGCAAAAGCAGTACTAAGAGGTAAGTTTATTGCAACAAATGCTTACATCAAAAGAATGGAAAGATTTCAAATTAACAACTATATGCCAACAAATTTGAAAACCTGGAGGAAATGGAAAAATTTCTGGACACATACAAACTACCAAGACTGAACTAAGAAGGAGTAGAAAATCTAAACAGACCAATAACAAACAATGAGATTGAAGCAATAATCAGCAGTCTCCCAACAAAGGAAAGCCCAGGACCAGATGGCTTTACCACTGAATTTTCCATACATTTAAAGAGGAATTAACACCAATTTTCTACAAACTATTCCAGAAAATTGAAACAGAGGCCATTCTCCCAAACTCATTCTATGAGGCCAGCATCACCTTGATACCAAAAGCAGACAAAGAAACAACAAAAAAAGAGAAAGCTACAGACCAATATCTCTGATGAACATAGACACAAAAATTCTCAACAAAATACTAACAAACAGAATCCAGCAACACATCAATAAGATTATACACGTAATCAAGTAGGATTCATCATCCCAGGGAGACAAGGATGATTCAACATGTGTCTTCCTTATTTCTCTAAAAGATTAAATATGTTAGAGTATGGTTGTTTTTGGAAATGATCAAATAAAGATGAGGAAATTAATGATGAAGAAGATAGAGAGGATATCTATAGGAGCAAAATTCCTTGAGTGATCAGGAGGGTCTGGGATCCATTGCAGAAGTGCAAGAGTTGGCCTTATATATGAGGGACAGTTCATCCCTTGTAAGAGAAGGAGGTAGAAAGGCTGGTAGATTTAGTGGTGGGAAGATGTATAAGGATATCAGACTTCAGTAACACAAAGGCTGAATCAGTAATGATATAACAAAAGAGAAGAATACACGTCCTTTAAGTAAATGTTCAGGTAGGCATCTAGAGCTGATACAGCAGCTCCATAATCAATTATCCAGGCTCCATCGATCTTGCTGCGGTGCTAGCCTCAACCTGCAGCTTACACTTGCTGAGCTAAAGGTGGGCTGCTCTGTCTCCTGCTATCATGACTGAATGCTATACAAAGGGAAAGGGGGAAGCAGAATGGAAAAACACATGTTTTCTCTTCAAAGGGCACAAACTAGACACTGCACCTCTTCTGTTCACATCTCATTGGCCGGAGTTTAATCACATCACTCCTTGCTTCAGGGGAGGCTGGGAAAGTTAGTGTTTGGCTGGGCGAACATGTGCCTAACTAAAAATGCTTTTCTTACTGCAGGAGAAGTGGAAAATGGATGTTGGGGAATGGCCAGAAGCTTCTGCTACAAGAGATATGATTCTTTTCTGTTGGTTTCTAATTTCTCAATGAATAATTGAGTTAATCAGCTAGGGGAAAAAGAACAGATGAAATTTTGGGGATTTGAGGAGCAAGGAGAAGGAGCAAAATATTCATCTTGAAGAGTGAGTTAGATAGGAAACTAGTAAGATTGCCAAGCTGTGTGGATGGACTACTTGAATTTTGTGAACATAGGAAATAGTAGAATCAGATCGTCCTGACTCTTCCCTGAAGCTTAACATATTTGGAAAATAATCTGTTAAAAGAAATTCTGACATAACGGTGTTTCTGATCAGGCACACGTTTCACTGGACGAAAGATCTCTTGATAAGAATACTCAATTGGTTAAGAAAAATTTGTCCTTGGCTCAGGGAATGGGTGTGTTTATTTTCCTCATTTCCCAATCTGTAAATGAGCAGCTTCTGAAAGGGTTAGTGATAACGTCTGTCTCTGGAACCCACCAGCTTTCCTCCGTCCAGCTCCATGACTTGGGCTGAAGTAGGTGCTGAAGATACAGCTATTATGTGTACACAGATGGCCACTTGTCTATGAAGGTAAGATTTTCCATCATTTTTTCAGTATAAATAGCCAAAGTAGAACCTTAGGAAGCTTCTTCACTTTTCCCGTGACAAAGAAGTGGTGATTCAGTAGTCACAGGAGTTGGTAATAAATTAACCCACATTGATTTTTCTGTTCCGGAATGATTTTGCTTCCCTTCCTCTCATCCCTGACACTTGCCCTCAAGAGAAAGTGTTGGAAAATCATTTACAGACTCTTCTACTGCTTTGATATAAATCCAGGCAAGATGGGGTAGGTATGAGGCAAGGGATCTAGGACTTCTAGCCCCCGTGCTTTCAGGAGGTGAATCCAGGTCCTAGTAGCACTGGCAGCAGGAGTGACTATGCAGAAGATGTGGTGGTGGTTCCTGGTCTTGATTAGCTTCTCTAATGCTTTTGGCCAGACAGGTAGGGGCTACCCTGTGCTATGTCAGAGATTTGATCTGGGGGATAGCGGGTGGGGCCTAGGATCATAAACTGAAGTCAGCGGAACATCCAGTATGAATGTGTGTATGTGGGTGACTGGGGAAGGGGCCAATCTACTTCTCAATCCCAAACTCTATATGTAAGTGAGGAATAAAGCTTTGTGATCTGAGAAACTTCTCATCTCTACTTGGTTTTGTCTCTCACAGACATGCGTAAGAAGGCCTTCGTGTTTCCCATAGAGTCAGATAAGTCCTACGTATCCCTGGAAGCACAGCTGATGAAGCCACTCAAAGCCTTCACCATATGCCTTCATGTCTACACCGAACTGGCCAGCACCCGTGGGTACAGTATTTTCTCTTATGCCACCAAGAAACAAGCTAACGAGATCCTCATATTTTGGTCTAAGGACAAAGGATATAGTTTTTCAGTGGGTGGCACTGAAGTATTATTCAAGGCTCCTGAAATCACGTTAGCTCCAGTACACATTTGTACAAGCTGGGAGTCCACCTCAGGAATTGCAGAGCTCTGGGTGGACGGGAAGCCCATGGTGAGGAAGAGTCTAAAGAAGGGGTACTCTGTGGGGACAGAGGCGAGCATCATCCTGGGACAGGAGCAGGATTCATTTGCTGGGAGTTTTGAGGAAAACCAGTCTTTGGTGGGAGACATTGGAGATGTGAACATGTGGGACTTTGTGCTGTCACCAGATGAGATTAACATAGTCTATGTTGGTGGGACTCTCAGTCCTAATGTCCTGAACTGGCGGGCGCTGACATATGAAGCACAGGGTGAAGTGTTCACCAAACCCCAGCTGTGGTCCTGAGGCCCCACGGTAGGTCCTGAAGGTGCTCCTGAGGATTTCACCTTCTGGCTCTGGACCTTTTTTCCCCCTGTACGCACGGCAGGCCTGCTCTGTGAACATAGCCATTTGCTTTCCTGCACTGCCTTCTTCAGCACCAGAGAATAGAATTTAAGGGTCTGGCTGAGGAGCTTGTGAACTACCTCGGGAAGCTTTGTCCAGAAGAATCAGAATTGCAGGCGTTTTTATTTTATTTTTTTAAGTTAAACGGATTTTAGAGATAATTCCTTACCTTCACTTAGATGAGAAAACTGACACCAAGAAAGAAGTAATTTTTTAAAAAGTCACAAGGCAAGTACATCTCTGAGCTGAGAAAAAAGTGCTGGTTTTATATTTAATTACCTATTTAGGACTCCCATCTCCCCCCAAAGAAAAAAGTAGAAGGGACTTGCTCACGTTACAGGGTTCTTCAGTCTCAGAATTAAGACAATGACTCAGGTCTTCTGGACTCAGAGTCCAGAGTGCTCACTGTCATACCATGGAACTGCTAAGCCCAGACCTTCTAAAATGGGAAGCCCAGCCATACTGTGCAGTTTCTCCACTTTCTCAAAGTACCCTGGAAAGGAAATCAGAATTGACCTAGCAGAGAAGACCTGTCTTTTTTTACTGGGAAAATGAGGCATCTAAATAGAGCTACTTTAATTGTTGCTGCCAAGAACACACATAACAATGATTTTTGTTTGCTCGTAGTGCTTTCTTAATTTTATGGTTTTCTGGGAAACTCTTCCCCCACTTCATGTAAACCTTGTGGGGCTGTGAATTCCTAGTTCACCCTTGTGTTCCCAGGAGTGGGTGTGTGACTTGTATGACCTATCAGGTTAGCCCATCTCCCTATCTGGAGGGTGTTTTTGGATTGGTTACATGTTCCTAGCAGGACCAATTATCATCTTCCCAATGATTGAGGTATAGACTTTGGGAGCAAGACCTCTCCTTTCTGCTTGAAGTCCAAGCTGAGAGGATGTGAGCCTGGCACCACCAGCAGCCATCTTGTTTACTACATGGAAAGAGACTGTGAAGAAAGAAGCCAAGCTGAAACTGGGAGAGCTGAGAGATTGACAGAGTGATAGGGCCTTGACTACACCAAGTCTCTGAATCAGTCTTGTCTGGAACCAGATCTACACCTGGACCTCACAGGGCCATGAGCCAATAAAGGACTTGTTTAACTTGAATGAGTTTGAGCTGTTTTCTAATGGTTGCATTAGAGGTTGTGACTAACTTTTCTAATGGCCCTCTGAAATCCAGTCCCTGTGAGTTCAGACTGACCGTTACTGTCCTGCAAGAACATGTCCATGGCACTCTGACCTCTCCTAGAGTCCCCTACAGGAATTCTCTCTGGCAAGCACAGCCCCTCTTCTGAGATAGCTGGTCATTCATGTGAGACCAGTTGTGGGGATTTTAATTCTCTCACTCTATCATTATTACAATTTGAGGAAAAAAAACTAAATATCATTGAAATCCATCCACAAATCTGCCATCAGGCTAAATGACCGGCATGCACTCTTGCCCCAGTCTGCTTGGGTCCTTTGTAGAAAGATCCCTCAAAGTTAATGGCTTTTAACTACCTTTAGGGATGTTCTTCACTATGGTCTTTCAGTACTAGGTGAGCAATTAAAGTCACACCATAGAGGCCATAGCCTGGAATGAAATATGGGGCTACCTGTATGTCAAATAGTTACTTTAGGGAAGGAATATGGTAGAGTAGTTAAACAGAGGTTCTGGGATCAGACTGCCTAGGTCCAAATCCTGGCTTTACAACTTACTAGCTGTGTGACTGTTGAGCTAGGGCTAGGGTCTGGAGCTCATAGACCCCTTGAGCCTATTCACAAACCCTTCACACACAGGTCTATGAGCTAGGTAACCTTGGAGCCTTGGTTGAAGTAGGAATGGTCTTTATTCAGCACAAACACATCTAAGAGCTAAGCAGTCCACACAGAGAAACTCAGAAACTCAACTGCTACCAACAAGGTCCAAAAGTAAAACTGAAACTGAGCAGCTGCCAGCAGAGTAAACATGCTCTATTTTTAGATGTGAGCTCTCTGCTGGCCAGCCTGCTTCACAAAACTGCAGAACACACAAAAGCAATTAACTAGAAAGATACATGGGTGCACATGCACACCAACTCCACCCCCACACAACTTGTTTACAAGGAATGTTGAGGGAGCCTGACTAAATTATCCTATTTTCCCCACAATCCACCCCTTCAGGGTCCCTCGCTGTACAATCTACACGTTAAAAATCTTCCACGATATTCCCTTAGCGAGGACAAATGACCCATTTTTTTTTTCGTTAAATTTTTATTTTGTCAATATACAATGTATTTGATTATTATGGCCCATCACCGACACCTCCCTCCCTCCTCCCTCTCTCCCCTCCCCCCCAAGAATGTCCTTTCCATTTGCTTGTTGTAACTACTTCAAAAAAGTATAGTTGTTATATCTTCTTCCCCCTATCCCCCGGTTTTTTTTGTGTGTGTGTATGTGGGTGAATTAATTTGTTTATTTTTAGCTCCCACCAATGAGTGAGAACATGTGGTATTTCTTTTTCTGTGCCTGACTCGTTTCACTCAATATTATTTTCTCAAGGTCCATCCATGTTGTTGCAAATGGCAGTATTTCATTCGTTTTTATAGCTGAGTAATATTCCATTGTGTAGATATACCACATTTTCCATATCCACTCATCC
>NW_007726617.1:480561-484468 GCF_000696425.1 Galeopterus variegatus
ATTTTCCATAGAGGCTGCACCATTTGCAGTCCCACCAACAATGTATGAGAGTTCATATGGCAGAGTCATATGGCAGATATATCTAACTGTTTGAGGAATCTCCATACCATTTTCCATAGAGACTGCACCATTTTGCAGTCCCACCAACAATGCATGAGGTTTCCTTTTTCTCCACAACCTCACCAGCATTTATCGTTCAAAGTCTTTTGGATTTTAGCCATCCTCACTGGGGTGAGATGGTATCTCAGTGTAGTTTTGATTTGCATGTCCCAGATGCTGAGTGATGTTGAGCATTTTTTCATATGACTGTTGGTCATTTGTATATATTCCTTAGAGAATTGCCTACGTAGCTCTTTTGCCCATTTTTTTTTTTATTGGGTTGCTTGTTTTTATCTTGTAAAGTTGTTTGAGTTCCTTGTATATTCTGGATATTAATCCTTTGTCGGATGTATAATTTGCAAATATTTTCTCCCACTCTGTTGGTTGTCTTTTAGCTCTGTTAATTGTTTCTTTTGCTGTGCAGAAGCTCTTTAGTTTGATATAATCCCATTTGTTTATTTTTCCTTTGGTTGCCAGTGCTTTTGGGGTTGTATTCATGAAGTCTGTGTCCAGCCCTATTTGCTGAAGTGTTTCTCCTATGTTTTCTTTAATAAGTTTTATTGTTTCAGAGTGTATATTTAAATCTTTAATCCATTTTGAGTTGATTTTAGTATATGGTGAGAGGTATAGGTCTAGTTTCATTCTCCTGCATATGGATATCCAGTTCTCCCAGCACCATTTGCTGAAGAGGCAGTCCCGACCCCAGTGAAGAGGCTTGGTGCCTTTGTCAAAGATCAGATGGCCATAAGTGTGTGGGTTGATTTCTGGATTCTCTATTCTGTTCCATTGATCAATGTGTCTGTTTTTATACCAGTACCATGCTGTTTTGGTTATTATAGCTTTGTAGTATAGTTTAAAGTCAGGTAGTGTTATGCCTCCAGCTTTATTTTTTTTGCTCAGCATTGCTTTGGCTATGCGAGGTCTTTTGTTATTCCATACAAATGTCTGGAGAGTTCTTTCCATTTCTGAGAGAAATGTCATTGGAATTTTGATGGGGATTGCATTGAATTTATATATCACTTTGAGCAGTATGGCCATTTTCACTATGTTGATTCTTCCAATCCAAGAACATGGGATATCTTTCCATCTTCTTGTATCCTCTCTAATTTCTCTCAGCAGTGGTTTGTAGTTCTCATTATAGAGACTTTTCACATCCTTGGTTAGCTCAATTCCTAGGTATTTTATTTTTTTGGTGGCTATTGTAAATGGGCAGGCTTTCTTGATTTCTCTTTCTGCATGTTCACTATTGGTGAATAGAAATGCTACCGATTTTTGTGTGTTGATTTTGTATCCTGCTACTGTGCTGAACTCATTTATCACCTCCAAGAGTTTTTTTGTAGATACTTTAGGCTGTTCGATATATAGGATCATGTCATCTGCAAACAGAGACAGTTTGACTTCATCTTTTCCAATCTGGATGCCCTTTATTGCCTTCTCCTCTCTGATTGCTCTGGCTAGTACTTCCAACACTATGTTGAATAGGAGTGGTGAGAGTGGGCATCCTTGTCTGGTTCCTGTTCTTAAAGGAAAAGCTTTCAGCTTTTCCCCATTCAGGATGATATTGGCAGTGGATTTATCATATATGGCTTTAATTATGTTGAGATACTTTCCGTCTATACCTAACTTATAGAGGGTCTTCGTCATGAATGATTGTTGAATTTTATCAAATGCTGTTTCAGCATCAATGGAGATGATCATATGGTCCTTGTGTTTGATTTTATTAATATGGTGTATCACATTTATTGATTTGCGTATGTTGAACCACCCTTGCATCCCTGGGATGAATCCCACTTGATCGTGGTGAATAATTTTACATATGTGTTGTTGTATTCTGTTTGCTAATATTTTATTGAGGATTTTTGCATCTATATTCATCAAGGATATCGGCCTGTAGTTTTCTTTCTTGGTTATATCTTTACCTGGTTTTGGTATCAGGATTTTTTTTTGAATTTGTTGAGACTTGATTTGTGTCCTAATATGTGATCTATTCTGGAGAATGATCCATGTGCTGATGAGAAGAATGAATATTCTGAGGTTGTTGGATGGAATGTTCTGTAGATATCTGCCAAGTCCAATTGGTCTAGAGTATTGTTAAGATCTTGTGTTTCTCTGTTGATTCTTTGCCTAGATGATCTGTCCAGTATTGACAGTGGGGTGTTCAGGTCCCCTGCTATTATGGTATTAGTGTCTATTTCCTTTTTTAGTTCTGATAGAGTTTGTTTTATAAATCTGGGTGCTCCAACATTGGGTGCATACATATTTATGATTGTTATGTCTTCTTGGTGCATCAGTCCTTTTATCATTATGTAGTGACCCTCATTATCTCTTTTTATGGTTTTTAGTTTAAAGTCTATTTTGTCAGATATGAGAATAGCTACTCCAGCTCGTTTTTCTTTTCTGTTTGTATGGAAGATCTTTTTCCATCCTTTCACTCTTAGTCTATGTGAGTCTTTATGGGTGAGGTGGGTCTCTTGTAGGCAGCATATAGTTGGGTCCTCCTTTCTAATCCAGTCAGCCAATCTGTGTCTTTTGATTGGGGAATTTAAACCTTTTACATTAAGAGTTGTTATTGAAAGGTGTTGATTTATTCCTAGCATTTTATTGGTTGTTTGGTTGTCTTAGGTGTCATTTGTTCCTTGCTTTTTGTTTTGCTGTTTGTTGGTTCCTTATGTTGCAGCTAGTGATTTTATTCATTTGTTTTCTTTTCATGATTGTCATTTGTATTATACTGGTGGGTTTTGATTTTGCTTGGATTATTATGGCTATGGTAATTATCTTTCAGGGTCCAATAGAGAATTTCTTGTAAGGGTGGTTGTGTGGTGGTGAACTCCCGCAGTTTTTGTTTGTCTGTTATCTTTTCATTATTGTCATTTTTATTATCCTGGTGGGTTTTGATTTTGCTTGGATTATTATGGCTATGGTAATTATGTTTCAGGGTCCAATCCCAGTACTCTCTTGAGAATTTCTTGTAAGGGTGGTTGTGTGGTGGTGAACTCCCGCAGTTTTTGTTTGTCTGTTATCTTTTCATTATTGTCATNTCATACTGTCTTGATGAGTGATTAACATATAGGAGTTAAGGTTATAGCTTGATGCTATGGTATGAATGTATGAGTCCTTCCAAAATTAGATATTACATGTCCTCCTTTATAAGTGGGACCTAAAAAAAAATAAAAATAAACAAATAAACAAAAAAAGAAAGAAAGATACAGCAATCAGAACAATACACTGAACTTTCAAAAGAAGAAAACAGAACTGAGTTTTATGAGAAATGGGAGAGGGGAAGGCGGAGTGGGGGGAAGGGAGGACCTGGTAAAGGGCCACAAAAATGGATTACATTGCATAACGAAGAACATGCTNTTTAAGAATTTTATAGTTTTATCTCTTGTGCTTAGGTCTACAATCTGAAGTTAATTTTTGTATATGGTGTGAGATAAAAGTTCAACTTCACTCATTTGCTTGTGGATACACAGCTGTCTCATCACCAATGTTGAAGAGACTACTCTTTCCCCATTGAATTGCCTTGGCTCTCTTGACAAAGATCAATTGATAAGAAATGTAAGGGTTTATGTACGGACTGTTAATTGTATTCCATTGACCTATATGTCTATCCCTATGCTGGTACCACTGATTATTATAGCTGTGCAATAAGTTTTAAAACTGGGAAGAGTGAGTCCTTTAGCTTTATTCTTCTTTTTCAAGATTGTTTTGGCTATTTGGAGGCTTTTGCATTTCCATATAAATTTTGTGATTAGCTTTACAATTTCTGCAGAAAGCCACACAACTGCACAGCACATTTTATGCTCTCTTT
>NW_007726617.1:485247-490016 GCF_000696425.1 Galeopterus variegatus
AGCTTTATTCTTCTTTTTCAAGATTGTTTTGGCTATTTGGAGGCTTTTGCATTTCCATATAAATTTTGTGATTAGCTTTACAATTTCTGCAGAAAGCCACACAACTGCACAGCACATTTTATGCTCTCTTTTCTTGATTTTGGCCTCAAAATATATGTCATTGGCAGACAAATATATTATTCCAGATGCTGTATTATTAGATAATGCTTTGTATTCAATTTTCACCAAACTGTCATCAAACAGAAACCTTATTTTTAGCAGTCAAAGATGAAAAAAACCCAAAATATCTGTAATAGTATGGGTTTTCAAAGCTATTTCCACTTAATAATTTGCTCAGTGTTGTGTTTCTAAGGCTTTCATACTGTCTTGATGAGTGATTAACATATAGGAGTTAAGGTTATAGCTTGATGCTATGGTTTGAATGTATGAGTCCTTCCAAAATTAGATATTACATGTCCTCCTTTATAAGTGGGACCTAAAAAAAAATAAAAATAAATAAATAAACAAAAAAAGAAAGAAAGATACAGCAATCAGAACAATACACTGAACTTTCAAAAGAAGGGAACAGAACTGAGGTTTATGAGAAATGGGAGAGGGGAAGGCGGAGTGGGGTGAAGGGAGGACCTGGTAAAGGGCCACAAAAATGGATTACATTGCATAACGAAGAACATGCTAATTATCCTGATTTGTACATCACATATTGCACACAGGTATTGATATTTAGTACTGTACCCCACATGGACAATCAACTATGTTCCAATAAAAAATAAATTAATTAAAAACAAAAAAACCAAAATTAGTATGTTGGAACTTAACCCAAAAGATGATGGTATTAAGCAGTGGGCCATTGGGAGGTGATTAGGCCATTAGTGCTCTGACCATATAAAAGGGCTTGCAGGAGAGAATTGATCCCTTTTGTCCTTCTGCCCTTTGGCATGTGAGGTTGTAGCAGGAAGTCACCATCTTGGAAGCAGAGAACAAGCCTTTACCAAAACCTGAATCTGCTGACACCCTGACCTTAGACTTTCCAGCCTCCAGCACTGTAAGAAATCAACTTCTATTACTTATAAATTACATAGGCTAAAGTATTTTGTTATAGCAGCAGGAATAGATCAAGGCACGTGGAGTCTAACACTTGAGATTAAAGCCAGCTGGTTTATTGTTAAAATTTTAATGATTTGTCTGTAAATGATGAAATGGGGATTCCAGTCTTCTTTCAGTGAGCAGTCTTTCATAAAGAATATATTATGAGTGAGAAAGGTATTCCTACCAATGAAAAATCAGGTTGTATGTAATTGACACTCTCTTTTCTCTTTCTCACTATATTTTTCAGCATTCAAAAGGTGCCCATAGTCCTGTGATTTTGAATAATTACACAATGGGAAAGTTGGGAAGAAGGAATGCATATATTTTTTTTTCGGTGATGGAGTATCTTATTTACTAAGTTCAAGTAAGCAATACTAATTGAATTCATACAGTGAAGCACACACTGTGCCAGTCTTTCAGAATGCAGTGGAGAAAAACACAGACAGGGATCCTATTCCATGACGCTCACAGTCAAGGGGAGGAGACTTCCCTCCAAGCCTGCCAGGATCACACTGTGACTTGCATATTCCTTCCAATTCTTTCTGCATTCCATGTGTATCTTCCAGGCCCACCACGGAGACTTGTTTAGGGAAGAAACTGTGCAATCTTCTGTCCTCATTTCTTCTTTGGCTTAAAAATAGCCATTGACTCAAACCTCATTTGTTTTTATAAACCCCTTCCCAAACTTAGGGGAAATAAGTTTACAAATGAATGATCGTTAGTATGTGTTTTTCTCCACTGGCTTTTATGCTCAAATTATCTTCACAACCAGAGAAAGACAGAGGAATGTCCTGGGAATTAGAAAAGAACATTGAATAAAGGGTCATTTTTGGTTGTAACCATACATCTCGAATAGCTTCGTCTAACTCCTTACCCCTCCATATTATGGCCAGTCTATAAATGGATTTTCTGCTCAGAAACAGTGATTGACAATATTAGCATCTCCTAGTGAAAAGCAACACCTCATATTCATACCTACATGGAATGAGGATGAACAAAAGCAAAGGGATTCTTTATCTTGGTTATTTCCACCCAAATATTCCTAAGCACAGAAAATATTATGTAACTCTCATAGTCTGAGATGTCAAATGCTGGTCTTCATTAAAATGATTATATAAATCTTTCACTCAGTTTCACAGTTGCACATACATTTGTTTTATCATAAAAATGAAAATTTTAGTTACTTACCTTCCTCACAGTTACTCTAATCTTTGAGTCAATGCTTCAGGAAAAACACACCACTTTATCTTATTGATTTGCATGACTTCTACTGGCTATAATTTTTATTTCAGTTCTATTGAGATGAGAACCATTGCAAAGACACTTCTATCCTTTCCTTTCACTCTTCCCTGGACTTCCCTTTTTCTGGCTTCCTTCCCCACCTCATCCTAATGCAGCTCAAAGTGACCTGTTTGGGGAGAGTTTACCAATGTTTGGGAGTTGTCAGAGATTATAAGTTGAGGAAAAGGGAAGAATCACCCCAGATGTGAATGCAGGTGCTCTATTCAGAAATTTTCACAGGATCAGTCAAATACCTGAAAGGAAAACACAACTCAATAGGGACATAGAATTGCATGGAACGGTAAGCCAAGTGTGTCTTTAAATTTGTGGGTTTTCATAAAGTAAAATAAGGAGAGTGTTAGTTTATAACTTCAAATATTTCTCACCCAGCAATAATTCAACGGCTTATGAAGTTAGATGATGGAGACAGAAGGAAAGATTGGCAGGTGGGTGTTAGGTATCCTGTGAACCATTATACTAAGTTAAAAGGTAGATTTACTTATATAACCCTCTTCAGAGGTGATGGAAGTATTGGAGAAGAAAGTAGAAAGAGCAACAATATGTGAAGCTAAATAATATTTCTGGCTGGGAATATGTTTCAATAACTAAGTCCTTTCCTTGAGGATGTTTATTTTATTCATTCATTGAGCCCATCAGTCATTCAACAAGTATTGATTACAAACTACTCTGTGTGCAAGCCCTTTAACAATGGGAATACTATCTTAATCATTTTTGTATTGCTGGCCCCTAACATGAGTGTATTAATCATCCATTGCTATGCAACAAGATTTCCTCCAAACTCAGCAACAAACTACTCTGTGTGCAAGCCCTTTAACAATGGGAATACTATCTTAATCATTTTTGTATTGCTGGCACCTAACATGAGTGTATTAATCATCCATTGCTATGCAACAAGATTTCCTCCAAACTCAGCAACTTAAAATAACAAATTTTTGTTATCTCACACAGTTTCTGAAGGTCAGGCATCTAGGAATAGTTTAGCTGGATGGTTCTGGCTTAGGGTTTTTCATGAGATTGCAGTCCAGCTTTTGGCCAGGGCTGCAGACTCATCTGAAGGCTTGATTGTACGTGTGTGTGTGGTGGGGGGCACACTTCCATGCTCAATCACCTGATTGTTAGCAAGTCCCAGTTCCTCTCTGACTGGTGCCTCAGTTCCTCTTCTTTCCACATGGGACCCTCGATAGGCTTCCTGAATGTCTGCACAACTGGCAGCTGGCTTTCCCCTGAGTGAGTGATCCAGAAGAGGGAGAAGAAGAGTGATAGACAGCTCCCAAGACAAAATATAGTCTTTTAAAGCTGTACTTTGGAAGTGACATGTCATCATTTTACTGCATGCTATTGGTCACACAGATAACCTTGGGAGGGAATACTCAAGGGCGTGAGTACCAGGAGGCAGCAGTCTTTGAAGGGTCATCTTAGAGGCTGCCTGCCACGATGGACTTAGGCTATTGAAATACTCAGTATATGTTTGTTGAATGAATAAATGAATGGATTGAAGTTCTATGATGTTTGCTATATAGAAGTTCCACAGTGATTCTTTTAATGATATTATTGGGTGCTATAGCAATGATTATAAGACTGAAGTGTTCAACTCTGAAAAAATTCCCCAGGACATATCATAAAGTTTAGTACAATAAATAGCAAAGTAGAATTTAAAAACTCAGTATAAAGTAAGCAAATTAAAATGGGCTGTTTTTACAATCAAGACCAGAAGTGAAGTAAAGCATTTAAGTAGTTTAAGATAAGATTTTTTCTGACAGCTATGATACTTGTCTTTTGAGATAATGTTTTGTTTTGTAATTCTTTAATAATTACAAAAGTCAAGAATTGGCTGGCAGGTTAGTTCAGTTGGTTAGATTGCTACCTTGTAACACCAAGGTCAAGGGTTCAGATCCCCTTATGGGCCAGCCACATACACAAACAAAAGTCAAGGATCATCACATGTGCACCGTAACTCTTTTATTCATCTCATGTAGATTTCTATTTAGTTTGAAGATAAAATGTGACAATAGGAAGGAGCTATTAGTTAACTTTTCTGAAACATTAAATTTTAACATAGGAAGCATGTTATAATATAGCCTATAAGTAGACAAAAACACAGAAATCTGAGCCTCACAAACAACTTTCAGTTTTCTTTCTTTTTAAAAATTTTTTTACTGAATCATAATTGATTATACATATTTTGGGGTTCAATGTTGACATATGTTGATCAAATCAATATTACTAGTATATGTATTGTTACAAATTGTACTTGTTCTTTATGCCCCTTGTCCAATCTCTCCCCATCTGCCTCTCCCTCCCTCCTCCCACAAATGATAAACCTAGATTTCTTCTCTCCTTCTGAAAGAGTAATGGTTACTCTGTTGAGTTGTTGCCTAGAT
>NW_007726617.1:490435-492004 GCF_000696425.1 Galeopterus variegatus
GTGACATCTAGCCACTTTTGCAGCAGCCATGGTTACTGTAGTGGCTGTGGTGGGCCACCCATATGGAGGTGATGTTTTTGGCATGCTTCTTGGCCCTGGTGGTGTGCCTGGTTGTGGGGGGGGGTCTAGTCCCTGGTTCTGTGCTTCAGGACTCCCGGCAGGTCCTGAGGCACTGGCAGTGTGCCTGGCTGTGGAAAGGGGTGTCCAGTCCCCACCTCCATACCCTGGGGCCCCAGGTGGGGTCCCTAGGCACTGGCTGTGTGCCCAGGTGTGGGCAGGGGTGTCTGGTCCCTGGCTCCATGCCCCAGGCAACTTTCATTTTTCTATTGGATCAGTGTGAACTAACAAAAAATCTCAGATTTTTGAGCTAAGCAAATCTGAGTTTGAACTATAGCTTCAACACTTACTAACCAAGTGGCCTTGGCCAACACATGTAACACCACTGAGTCTTAATTTCCTCACTTGTAAAATGTGTATAGGGTTGTTGTGAACATCAAATGATATGAATCAAGTGCCTCATGTGATACTCACAGCAGTGAAAAAGAAGGATGAATTATGTATCAGGAACAAATCTTAAGTACCCCTTCAGATTCCTCCAACTTCACCAATTCCCCCAGCTATGGCTCCACCTATCACTACTATACCCTAAACTCTGCTTAGTCCTCATTGTTCTGCTATCATGCCATGAACATGTTGGATATTTTGCCTTAGCTGACCACCTGCACACATGGAGTTTCTGGTTCTTATCACCATGTCCGGGTGTAGACAGTACACCACACAGCAATCTTGATTTCTAGCATCTCAAGAAGTCACCAAAGGGACTGGATGGCACAATACAGAAGTGCAAGGGTATTACTTCCTTAAGGGAAAGATTAGACCTTTGGGAGAAATCTGGGAAGATGAATCATTTCCCCTTCCTCTTTCCTTAAAGGATAGTTTCTCTGTGCCACCCACATGGAGAATACCCAAGAGGACATGCCTGCTGAGCCATCCTCTGTGACTTGTCATGGAGCAGTACACAGCATCATTTCAGATCAAATCTTTTCTTGCCGGGAATTCTCAGACGTACTGTTACATTCAGCAGAGTTCAGGTCTGCTTAATATTGCCATCACTTCCCGTCTTGGTCTAAGACTTTCTTCATGCAGATATTGGATAAGAAATTGTGAAGGCTTATGAAAAAAACATGCATAAACTAATAGAAAAGTCATGTCTTGAATATAAGCCAGTGTGCCTGGAAGCCTCTTTTACAGAAGGGCAGTCTCTCTGGAAAGTCAGGAACAGTAACACGAGAGAAGAGACATCCCTGGTGTTTGTTCAATTTTTTAAATTTTTAAATTTTTTATTATTTATTTATTTTATTTTATTTTATTTTTATTTTTTATTAATATTATTTTTATACATTCTATGATGCTGTTGTGGAGCAGTTGGGAGGGAGGGGGAGATGGGAAAGTCGAAGGAAATGGGAAGAAAGAAGGAGGAAGGAGGAGGGGCGGGATTGAGGCCTGCAGCACCCACATTCATTCCCACAGGGGAGACCAGGGGGCTTCCAGCAGTGGCTTGGTCATTGC
>NW_007726617.1:493036-494810 GCF_000696425.1 Galeopterus variegatus
CTGTGGTTTGGTGGTCATTTCTGGGCTGGTTGTGCTTGTCGCAGGGTGTGGCTGAGGCCCTCGGACCCCACCCTTGGGACTGGTTGTGGGTGTCTGTGAGCCCGGCTGTGGCCCCCAGCCCTCCCCTCTTCCTGGCTTGGTAGCCTAGGGGACTTCCGGTCCTTCTAGGAGTTATAGGTGTTCTTTGGTGAAATGAGACCTTTACTAGTTATTATCAAACTCTGTCTCTGGTTGTGGGTACTTTGTTTTTTCTTTCAGTTCTGTGTTGAATTATTCACTGTTCCCACCACTTAAACTCTGCACTGGAACTAATTTTTTTGTCCTTTGCTTACTTCTAAAATGGGGGAACTTCCTGTGGGGACCAGCACTTGAGTTGTGTGGTTGACCTAAACTGCTGCCTTGCTGCTTATTCCCCGAGGAAGGCTTTTTGTGCAGCTCAGGTTTTAATGGTTGACTTTATAGATACTTCTGGGTCTAGTTAGATCTGGTGCACCTGAATTGTGTAGAAACTCTGATCTAGGCCTGAGCCTTTTTATCAAACTGCACTACATGCAGTTCTATATTCCTGATCAGTCTCCTCTGAGTGGTCTTACACTGATTGGGGGGCAGATCAGCTGTCCTTGCTGTGCCCCAGTGTTCCCCTTGTGGGTCCATCTCCCCCACCACCCATGCTCCAAACACTTCCCATGGGACGGGCCATGCTCCAGTCCCTCGCAATGACTCACAGGCCTCTGAGAGGCTCCCTTTTTTTTAGTTGTTGTGGCTCTTTGCTACAATATGGGTCTACAGGAACCCTATTAGTGGTCTTGCTGGCATGGGGGCCACCAAGTCCCTCTTCTCTCCTGCTGCCTCCAAGCAAATTCATCCGAAGGGCACAGCTGCAGCTTTTGCCAGCTCCTGTTCTGTGTGCTCAGCAGCTCCAGCCTGGAAGCCTCCAGGATTTGAAATGGTTGGAGCAATGCTTTCTTTCTCTCATCATGGTTTTTCCCACCTTCATGCACTCTGTAGGTCTCTCCTCCTCTTCCCCTGAGTTCTAGTGGCCCCAACTTGGCTGTTGTTGCTTTTTTATAGTTGTAAATTGGTTGATTTGAGGGGGAGAGTGAAGCTGGGGACCGTCTATTCTGCCATCTTGACTGGAAGTCCCTGTTTGTTCCATCTTAATGAGCAAACATTTAAGCTAGGAAAGCAAAACATCCTCACCTTCCTTTTCTCTCTCACCTTCCATGTCCTATCTATCACTCATGCTGGTCAATGTAACTTATTAATATTTTCCAATGACTTCCCTGCTTTTTGTCCCATTACCAACATAGTTCAGACTCAACACTTTTCTGGACAAAATCCTATGAGTTGCTGGTTTGCTGCCTCCAGTCTCACCTTACCTGAATCCATTCTCCAAATTGCTATTAGATCAGTCTTTCGAAAATGTAAGACAGATTGCTTTGCTTCTCTACTTAACAATTTCTCAACAATCCCTCACTGTCTTTCAGAGAAAACCTTCAGGTTAAACTTACTCTACAACCATCCCCCATCCCCTACCCCTGACCAGTACAGAGTAATTACAAAACAGTGTGACAAATATTAAATAGGGAAATGCTAAACGAATAGGGAGACAGTCTTACACTCTAGCTAGTGGGATAGTGGACAACAACTTAAAAGAGGTACTGATATTTGAGCAATGCTTTTTTCTGAAACTGCATTTAGAAAGTGTCTAACTTGGGCCGGCCCGGTGGCGCACTGCTACAGTGCGCCGCTTGGGAGTGCGGTGGCTCTCCCG
>NW_007726617.1:495612-496806 GCF_000696425.1 Galeopterus variegatus
AAAAAAAAAAAAAAAAAAAAAAAAAAAAAGAAAGTGTCTAACTCATTTACTCTTTTATTGTTCTTTCTCTTGGATAAGGATGTTCACTTTGGTAGAACACATCATTGTTCAAAGTAGTCCCTATTTCTTCTCCTGTGAAAGAATTTTGCACAGATGCCCTGTTATAGCTCGTCATGTAACTTGTTATTCTCCCTGCAGGAGGATTATTATACACCACCACCCCCACTTCACCCCCCACCCCACCGAATTGATGTCAACCTTGGCCACGTAACTTCTTTGTTCGGTGAAATGTGGGTGGAAATGATGTATGTTTCTTCCAAGTAGAAGCTTTAAGAGCCATTGTGTGGTTCCTTTTTCTCTTTTCCCTTTGCTATGAAGTCATCATGTCACTGATAGACTCTGCTCTTTTGGCATGAGTCCAGAACAAAGACTATTTGGAGCAAAAGTGCAGCTGAACCACGATGGACAAGCAATGTAAGTGAGAAATAAACATCTGCTATTGTAAGTGTCTGAGCTTTGGTAGTTGACTGTTACTGTAGTATAGCCTAGCCTAAGGTGTAAGTCTATACATACTTACATACTGTTTCAGTTATCTGTTGCTGCTTACAATCCACCCTCAAATTAGTGCTTAAAACAAAAACAATCATTTAATTTGCTTACAAATCTGCCACTTAGGCAGTGCTTGCAGGCAGGGGAGTTGCAGACAGCTTTTCTCTGCTTCATGCAGCATAAACTTCATGAAACATAAACTAATGCAGTTCAAAGGTTAAGAACTGGAACCCTGAGATGGCTCACTCTTTCACCCATGCATCTGGTGGTTGAGGCTGGCCATCACCTGGGATCTCAGCTGGACTGTGGCCAGAGCACCGACATGCAGCTTTTCCACTTGACTGCTTGCTTTCCTCACAGCTTGGGCCTGGGTCTCAACAGGGAGCACCCCAAAGAAGCAAGCACAAGCTCCATCACCTTTTATGGCCTAGCCTTATAAGTTGTATAGAACCCTTCCACCTCACATCTCATATGCTGAAAAGAAAATCTGCATTAGGGTTCTCCAGAGACCAGAACCACCAGAATGTGATTGTGGATATATAGAGATATACATCTATATATAATATAGATAGGTAGATAGATAATATATATGTAATACAGATAAATGATAGAGGGATGGATGGATGGATAGATAGATAGATAGAT
>NW_007726617.1:496915-532599 GCF_000696425.1 Galeopterus variegatus
TGGATGGATAGATAGATAGATAGATAGATAGATAGATAGATAGATAGATAGATAGATAGATCTTGCCAGAGGGAGAGAGAGAGAAATTTTAAGGAATTGGCTAATGTATTTGTAGGGTCTAGCATGTCTGAAATCTACAGGGCAGAGTAGCAGGAGTCCACGTTGCAGTCTTGAGGAGTCTGGAAGGCAGTCTGCAGGAAGAATTTCTCCTCATAAAATAGCTTATCAGTTCTTTTGGTGATTAAAATAAAAAAAAAATTCATTCATGAGCATTAATGAAAGTGGCTATTTTGCAAAAACATTTCATAGGGTAGATGAGGCAGGGGAGGTTTATAATGCACATTCAAGTTAACGAATCTCAATTACAGTGAAAAAATCAAATCGATCTAATGGGAAAGAATATTAAATTTTCCCAGAATGTAAAGGTAAAGGGAAAAATGATTAAAAGAGCTAAAAAGAGAAAATGACAAGTACTGTTTTTGTCATTAAAATAACCTTAGAGTTGAGGTTAATACACTCAGAATTAAACAGATTTATTTAACCCAATCAGTTAATAAAACAATCTAAGTAGGGGTTACAGAGTATCATTAAACTATATCATGTGACAAATTTGAAAAAAGGTCAGAAATACAGGAGTATGTATTTGAACCCAGAAGTCAGGGTTTTAAAACTAAACCTATATGATCAGTATTAACTTGGAATCTTCTATTGTCTTCATAATTACACAAAAAAGAATGGAGCAAGATGGTGTGTCTGTCAGTGGCTTAAGAATTCTCATCTTAGAAATATATAGCCCCCAGTCCTTCATGTTGTTCTCAAACTTTTGACTGATAAATAACTGTATTAAAGTTATCAATTGTCAACCCAGAAACTGCAACCTTCTTGACATCGTAACTACTATAGACAGAATTTTTGTGTCCCCCCATACTTAGTATGTTGTAATCCTAACCCCCAGTGTGGTGGTATTAGCAGGTGGGAGCTTTGGGAGGTGACTGGGCAGTGAGGGTGGAGCCCTCACGAATGGGATTAGTGCCCTTGTAAAAGGGTCCCCAGAGAACAATCTCAACCTCTTCCACCATGTGAGGTTGCAAGGAGAAGTCAGCATCAGTGAACCAGGAATGTGGCCCTCACCAGACACTGACTCTGTTAGCACCTTGATCTTGGACTTCCCATCCTCCAGAACTGTAAGAAATAAGTTTCTGTTGTTCGTAAGCCCCAGTTCAGGGTATTTTGTTCTAGCAGCCCAAACAAACTAAAACAATTACTTTGATTTACCTTAAAGGTAATATCAATTCATCTTATCAGTCAATATCATCTGAACAGGATGATTCTGGCTTTCTTAATGTAAATGCTTTTGTTTTTTGTTTTTAAAAATTTATTTATTTTTACATTCTAAGATGCTGTTGCAGAACAGTTGGGGAGGACAGGCAGAGGGGAAGGGGGAGGTGGATGAGGTGGGAGGAGGAGAAGGAGGGAGGGGGTGTGGTCAAGGCCTGTGGCACCCCCCTCATTCTGGCAGGGGAGCCCAGAGGGTTTCCATTGGTGGCATGGTGGTCAATGCGGAGCTGGATATGGATGACAGAAGGGCATGGCTGAGGCCCTTGGCCCGCCATGGCCCTGGCTTGGGAGCCTATGGCTCTTTTGAATGCAGCTCGGTGGTTGTCACTGGACAGGATGCAGATGTCAGGGGGGCATGGCTGAGACCCTCGGCCCCCCTACCCTGGTTTGGGAGCCCTGGGCACTTCCAGGTACATCTCAGTGGTTGTCACTGGGTTGGGTGCAGACATCTGTAGGATGTGGCTGAGGCCCTTGGCCCTCCACTGCCCTGACTCAGAAGCCTGAAACACTTCCAGATGCTGAGCAGTAGTGGCTGGGCTGATTGCAGATATTGTGATGGTATGGCTGAGGCCCTCAGCCCCCTCCCACCATAAAACCCAGCTCGGGAGCCCAGGGGACTTCCAGTCCTTCCTGATATTATAGGTGTTCTTTGGTGGTGTTAGAAACTTACTGGTTAATATCAGAACTTGGTCTCTGATCTGTGAGGTTTTTGTTTTTTCTCTCAGTTCTGTGTTAGATTATTCACAATTCCCACCACTTAAACTCTGCACTGGAACTAATTTGTTGTCCTTTGCTTACTTCTGAAATGAGCAAAATTCCTGTGGGGACCAGCACTTGAGCTCTCTGGTTGAATTAAATTTCTACTTTGCTGTTGACACCCTGGGGAAGACTTTTTGTGCAGCTCAGATTTTAATTATTGACCTTATTAGCACTTCCAGGTATTGTGAGGTCTGGTACACATGGGTTGTGTGGAAACTCTGGTCTGGGCCTGAGTCTTTTCAGCAAACTGCACCCCCTGCAGTTCTATATTCCTGACCAGTCTCCACTGCATGGTACTGAGCTGACTGCAGAGAAGATCAGGTATCCATGGTGTGCCTCAGTGTTCTCCTGGTGGGCCTGTTTCTCCCACCATCTGCACTCCAAATACTCCCCATGAGCCATCCCATGTACCAGTCCCTTGCAATGACTCACTGGACTCTGAGTGGCTCTTTTTTTCAGTTGTCTGTTGTCCCTTGCTCCTTTGTGGGTCCGCAGTATCCAAGGCCCTCTTCTCCCCTGCCACCTCCAAGCAACTTCATATGAAGAGCACAGTTGTGGCTTTTGCCAGCTCTTGCTCACCAGCACCAGTCTTGAAGTGGTGTGGGTTCAAAATAGTTGGAGCAGTCCTTTCTACTTTCATCAGGGCTTCTATTGCCTTCATGAACTCTGTAGGTCTCTCCTCCAATTCCCTTGAGTTCTAGTGGTCCCAGCTTGACAGTCGCTGCTTTTTAATAATTGTAAATTTGTTGATGATGGGAGACGGTGATGCTGGAGACCATCTATTCCACTATCTTAACCCAAAATCCTAATGTAAATGGTTTTTCATCCCTGGGAAATTCATAATAAAATATAAATCAAACGTGTAGATTTGCCATTTGTGTACTAGGTTTAAGAATAATTTTTGTAATCAGTGGAATAGTCTCTCAATATTTTAATTTAAAGCGTTTGCAGTGTTTAAGAGATTCTGACATATAAGCCTTGTGATTTCTAATAAACTATGTAACTGATTTTAGAGTTTTGGATTTAAGTTGAATGTTATAAAATAATTTTCCAAAATACATAAACTGTATTGAGATGTTTAAGATAATTTGAGATTAACTATGTTTATAAGCTTATTAGGTATACGACTGTTTAAGTACTTAGGGAAAATGTGACAGGGCTGCAAATTTTGAGGTATTTAACAAGGAAATTGAACATAACAATTATAAATGCACCTAAAATATTTAAATAATTTAATTTCCTAAGTTTGTAAGTAATTTAATAGGTTTAAGTTGAAGTGATCGAACATTTATCAAAACCTCTCCCAGAAATAACAGTTCTTACTTATATAACATTGATTCAATTCATAAATTCACAAGATTGACAAAAGACATAAGGGCTTGAAGAAAACTAGGTTTCTCAATTTTCACTTTAATAAACTGCTGAATATTAATTTAAATCTCACGTATCTTTAAATTATTTAAACTCAAAAGCTCCTTCAGAAGACAAAAACTGGAGGTCAGAAACTAAATTTCCAGTTTAATAATTATAGCGATTTCAAGTCAGAAATCATTACAATTGGAATCAGAGTAACATCAATCACGACTGAATTAAACTTTCTCAAGTTGGAGAAACAGCTGAAATGTAGAATTAGCAGTGTTCAGAAGAAGATAAAAGCGATAAAGAGACTCACTATCTAAATATATGCTGGCAAATAGAAGGATGGGCATCCAGCCAGGGAGAAATCTTTAACCAACTAAAAGAAAGATAAAATATCAGTCTGGCTTTGTCAACACTAACTGCCCAAAAACATTGGAAAGGAAAAATAATGCCCTATACTTTTTATTCTCAGGTAAATCATTTTTTATTTATGGGGACAAAAAAAGGATATTCTGAGCAATTTTGCAGGAACTCAAAAAAATGGTTCAAAGATGGGAAAAAATGGTTCAAAGATGGACTTTTAATGGCAAAGAGATTTGTCAAAGTACAGGACTCAATGGGAATGAGACAATACAAATGAATCACAGGTATTCTTTATCTTCACCAGCAACTTGAAATTACAAAAGAATGAGTACATTTTGTAATGATGAATATGCCAGCTATCCTGATTTGATCATCACATATTGTACACAAATACTGATAGCCAACGCCATACCTCACAAACATGCCTAAGCAATTATGTTTCAATAAAAAAAATAAAATTCCAAATTCCAAACCCTGCTATTTCTGGCATCACATTCTTCATTCCACTAATTGGTTGGAATCTCTTACCATTTTTGAATAAAAGTTATAATAATCCCACTGGTAATAGTCTATTAAGTAGCTGTACATCAACAATAGCTTAAATGCTTATGCCTGTAGGTATTGGTCTGTATGAATTACAAAGAAGAGATGCATAGTAGTCATTTTAATTGCCAAGGAATTCTCAAAATTTTTATATTATATTATCCCTTAATTATTATTTAATTGAATAATTATAATTTAATAATATATATTAAATATCCCTTAATATAATAAAAATATTATATTAAGGGATTTGTCATTGATTACTGATTTCTCTTTTTAATTAGGAAGAAACTAATACACCATTTGGAGACAAAATAATCTCTTTCATCAAGGCTTTTTCCATACTGTATTCCTTTGAGGACCAAAGAATGTGCTAAGTAAGCTTAAAATATCAGAAAGATTTCTAAATATGCATATAAAAAATACTATAAGGTAATATGCTAAAATGTTAAATCTGAGTTGTATGTTCTATGTGATTTTAGCTTTTTAAGTTGTACTATTAGAGCAATCTCTCATAAGTATGTATTACTTTTATAATCTGGACAAATTAACATTTTAAAAACTGATGTATACAATGTTCTAAATGCCACATAAGATAGTCATACCTACATAAAAATATGTGCCCAGCAGGAACTAACTAAAGAGTTATTAGTAAGCCAAAGCTGGAACAATTTGAGCAACAATACAACAGCATTGGATTGTAACCCAAAGTAGAAAACAAATATCCACAAGCTCATACTGATAAAAAAAAGATTGCATAAATTATTAAATAGGAGAAAAGAGACAAATCTCCCATGTGGAAAAATTTTAAATAATTGATGTAAATACCTCTCACTTCTTAAGTATGGGCTATGCATGGTGACTTCTTTACAAAGAGTACAGTATGGAGACGCGGGGTGGAGGAGAGTAACTTTACAGTGGAGAAATTTGCAAACACTATTACAGCTAGGTGATCAAGGTCAACATCAAAGTCATTATGCATGTTGCTAGTGTGCACTCTAGGTATGATGTGATGAGAATGGCCCTTTACTTATGTGATCTTCCTCCCCAAACACAAAACCCAGTCTAATCATGAAAAAAACATCAGAGAAACCCCAATCGAGAGACATTCTACAAAACACCTAACTAGTACTCCTCAAAACTGTCAAGGTCATCAAAAACAAGGAAAGTCTGAGAAACTATCATGGCCAAGAGGAAGCTAAGAAGACCTGACAACCAAATGTAATGTGGTATACTGGATGTGATCCTGGAACAGAATAAAGACATTAGGTAAAAATCAAGGGAGTCTGAATAAAGTGTGGACTCTAGTTAATAATAATGCATCAGTATTGCTTCATTAATTGCAACAATCTACCATACTAATGTAAGATGTTAATAATGGGGGAAGCTGGGTGCTGGGAACTCTTCAGATTATCTTCTCAATTTTCCTGTAAATCTAAAACTGTTCTAAATAACAAAGTCTATCAAAAGTCCAGGTCCAACTGCTTATGTGCTATGATTTGAGTCACTCTCACAGAGGTTGTGCCTCCAAACTGTGATGCAGCAAGGCAGTCCCTTCACATCTTGGGTTTCTAAAAGCTTTTCTGAACTTGCAATATAAATGCCTCCTTGAGGATTCATGCCTTGTGTTTGAAAGCCACAGAGGGAAGTGGGGAAAAGTAGTGAACTATACTATTTCTTCCTTTTGATCTCTGGGTGGTGCGTTTTACCTCTACAACAATTTGATTTGGTTAAATGGTGTTAGAACTTTGCCTCTCCTTTTATATTAAAAGGGTTTTGTAACTATCAGTCCAAGCTGATCTTTTTTACCTTCTTCCTCTGCTGTGCTGTGCTTAAGTCATCCTAGGGTTTGTCTCTTTTGTTGATGCGGGATGTTAGAAGTTGCTGTGAGCAGTGTTCCTGGTGCCAAAAATTTGGAAGTAACATAAGTGGAGGAAAAATTGGTTTCTCTTTTGAAAAATGTAAATGTAATACAATACTGTACACAGTCATCCCTCAGTATCTGCAGTGAATTGATTCTAGGACTCTGTGGATATCAAAATCTGCAGATGCTCAAGTCCCTTCTATAAAATGGGTTAGTATTTTTATATAACCTATGCATGTCCTCTTGTATACTTTAAATCATCTCTAGACTACTTATAATACCTAATACAATGCAAACGTTATGTAAATAGTTCTTATACTACATTTTTAAATTTTGTATTATTTTGCATTGTTGTATTGTTTTTTTTTTGAATATTTTTGATCCATGGTTGAATTTGTGGAACCCGCAGATGTGGATGACCAATTATATATACATATTTCATATTTGTGCAGTATATAGAAACATAATACTATGTTATACAACACGATAAGATACTTGTGTCCTCATTACCCAGGTATAACAAACATAAGCAGTTTGTCATATTTGTTTCAGATTTTTTAACACAGGAAAAAAATTTAAATATGTGCCCAGAAAAAAAATGCTATAAAAGACTTATGCAATACATTCCATTCTAAGAATTTATCATTGTGCCTTGAATCAAGTAGGAAGTTAAGATTTACAGCCTCAGGAAAATAACAATAACAATTACAGTGCAAAACTCTGAGAATAGGAACTTAATAGAAATATAAAAACTTAAGAGGAAAGGAAAATATCATACGAGTTTCCTCTTACAGTATCAGGAAGTAATTTATTTCAAAATAAATTTACTTTCCGTAGACTAAAACACAACCTTGGGTCTACCTTTCCTGTAAAAACACAATACTGACACACACATACTAAAACGCACCAGTGTTTTTTTTCTTCCTGGAACTTCCAAAATCACTGAGAGGTCAAATTTGCTTGACTTCTAAATCCTAAACAATTCTAAAGTGAATTGTTCACTTCTGTGTCCCATGTGCACCTTGCACAGAGCCTGCCAACCCATTTGGACCTTCTTCTGAGGAGTACCACGTTCAGGCTGCATAAATGTAGGTCCCCCTCCTGGGTGTGATTTTCACACTCAGGACAAGAGGAAACAATTTCTGCTTGCACCCCACCCCTAATGGTGACATAAAGAGAATAAATTATCCTTTCTTTTGGGGGGGTGTTGGGGGGACACTGGCAGGAACTGGTGGGAAATTCTCCTAGAGCCCGAGAAGTGCATTGGCCCCTCAGGGAAGTCTATTAACTCCTTCAAAACAAAAGACATTTCTTAAGGATCTTCTTAAGCAGGAGTTTTTAAATATTCAAGTGTATAAAAATATTTGAGTACATAAAATTTAATTACCACCCTGGGAATTTGTTAAAAATTCAGATTTCCCAGGCCCCACTTGTAGGAAGACTAATTTGTTAGGAGTACTGCCTGGGAATCTGTATTTAATGATCACAACTCTACCTCTTCCCATTTACGTGAATGTAGATGGTCCTCTGGCCCTCATTCAGAAAGGATGGTCAGGCTACCAGGAATCCTTTTCTTAAAATTGGTCAGGGCCAATTGGCAGCACCAAGTCAGCCCAAGATCCACATATGATACTAATAGGGCTGGTAGGACGATATCTTTCTTTACTGCTCAGTTGGTTGCTTTGGCAACATTAATTCTAATAGAACCAGAAGCAATCAATAGAACTTACCCATTCAATCTCCAGAGGTTTAAAAGATGGACTTAGGTATACCTAAAAATTACGCCCAGTTCTACATGACACATTTTAAGAGTGTTCTGGGATATGTCCAGAAAAAGAAGATAAAGATGGTAAAGGATTTTAAAAGATGGGGAATGGCCAAAAGATCTGAAGGCCCTGGGGGCTGTGAGGAGGACATTGTCTTCAGGGGGCTGAACACTGCTGTCATGAGAAGCTGGGGTGGGCAGTGGGGGATTCATCTGTGTGGTTCCAGAAGGTAAAATGTTATTTAATCCAGCAGATAGTATCTTGATCTCCCTTCCACTCTGTGCATTCAGCTCAATGATTTGTCTCACAAACATCATATGACATCAGTTTATAGCAAAAATGCCAGAAGGTAAAATGTTATTTAATCCAGCAGATAGTATCTTGATCTCCCTTCCACTCCGTGCATTCAGCTCAATGATTTGTCTCACAAACATCATATGACATCAGTTTATAGCAAAAATGAATTTAAGTAATGACCAAAATTTGGTTAAATCTTTGAAATTGAGAACAGCACTTCACTGACTAGTAATTCCAAATTGCCCTTGTACTTCCTCATTTTATCTCCAGGTGTTTGTTCACTCAGCACCCACTCTCTAAAGTGCCTTTCTTCCTCCTCTCTACCTGGAGAACTGCTATTTATTCTTTGAATTAGACAGCTCCTCTAGGAAGCCCTCCTTGATTTCTAGGAAGAGCTAATTCTCTATGAATCTCTCATGTTTCTGCATGTTTTGTGAATGAAGCATTAACTGGTCTTTTGATCCTATATTTTAGAGGATGTTTATACGGCAAACAGCCTTAGAAGATAGATGTAAAGTCTCCCTCTGAAGGAAATGGCAGATTTACTTACTGTGTAGCATGAAAGATACAGGTTCTTTAACCTCAGGGGTGCACAGCTGTGAAACAAACCACTACTTGTGCAGCGTCCACCTGACCCCGTCTGCATCACACTAGTGGGAATTGATAGGAGAGGGAAACCGATACCTGTGTTTGCATGATGAGTAATAGACGCTTTTGTCTTTGACTTGGGAGTCTGTGTCTTCTGCCAGCTTCTGTGAAATTGTGTTGGACTAATTTGTTAGCTTGCAAAGAGGGTAAAATCTCAGACCTTTCACAGTTCTTGATAAGTTGTTTTTCTGGTAAGTGCTTTTATCATGGTGTGATTCATCTTCTATATTGGAATGATACCAGTTTATATTTTGAGATCCTCACAGGAAGTGACTGTTCCTCATTCATCTTTGCTTTCCCAGTATCTAGCACACGACAAGCACTCTCCCCATACAAGAGCAAGTGAAGTTTCAAAAACTGTATATGTAAGGCTACATATTTCAAAGTTTAAAGGGACATATTTAGGGAATGATGAAGTTATCTATTAGTGGTGGAAAGAATTGAAAAGATTTTGCTTATATGTGTCCTTATGTGAATCAATGAGCATTCATAAGTTTAAAAATTTATAATCAGAAGAATTTGGTTGACATTAACTGAACTAAGCACTCAATAAATTGTGTTGAATTAAATTATTATTTGCAATTCTCCTTTTTTCAATTTTATCTATATTTATTATTGTGGGGTACAGTGTGTTGTTTCAATATATGCATACACTGCACAATGATTCAATTAGGGTAAATGGCATAGTTTTGTACCAGTTAGTCCACCCATCTCTTCCCCCAACCCCCAGCCTCTGGTAACCATTACTCTACTCTCTACTTCTATGAGAACTACTTTTTGTTTCCTTTTTAGATTCCGCATATGAGTGGTACCATGTGGTATTTGTCTTTCTGTGCTTAACTTACTTTACTTAACATGATGGCTTCCAGTTCCATCTATGTTGCTGCAAATGATAGGATATACTTTCTTTTTATGGTTGAATAGTATTCCATTGGGTATACATACCACAGTTTTTTTTAATCCATTCATCTGTTGATTGGCATTTAGGTTGACTCCATCTCTCAGCTATTGTGAATGGTGTTGTGATGAACATCGGAGTTTTTGATGTATTTATTTCATTTCCTTTGGGTATATACCCAGTAGTAGGATAGCTGGATCATTAGATAGATCTATTTTTAGTTCTCTGAGGAACCTCCAAACTGTTTTCCATAATGGCTGTGCCAATTTGTATTCCCACCAACAATGTAGGAGGGTTCCCTTTTCTCTACATCCTTGGCAGCATTTATTTTCTGTCTTGTTAGATAATAACCATTCTAACTAAGGTGAGATGATATCTCATTGTGGTTTTTAATTTGCATTTCTCTGATGATTAGTGATTTTGAACATTTTTCCATGTGCTTATTGGCCATTTGTATGTCTTCTTTTGATAATTGTCTTTTCAGGTCCTTTGCCCATTTTTTAATTGGGTTGTTTTTTTGCTGTTGGGTTCTTTGAGTTCCTTATATATTCTGGATATTAGCCCATTGTCTGATGTGTACTTTGTGAACACTTTCCTCCATGACATAGGTTGTCTCTTCACTTTGTTGATAGTGTCCCTTGCTGTGAAGAAGCTTTTTAGCTTGATGAAGTCCCATTTGTCTACTTTTGCTTTAGTTTACTGTGCCTTTGTGGTCTTGCTCAAAAATGCACTGACCACTACCATTTTGCATAGTGTTTCTCTTATGTTTTCTTCTAGTAGTTTCACATTTTTGGATCAAAAATTTAGGTCTTTGATTGATTTTGAGTTGATTTTTGAGTGTGATGAGGGACAGAGGTCTAGTTTCAATTTTCTGCCTGGGGATATCCACTTCTCCCAGCACAATTTATTGAAGAGGCTGTCCTTTTCCCATTGTATATTCTTGGCACCTTTGTTGAAAATCAGTTGTCTGTAAGTACATGTGTTTGTTTCTGGGCTCTCT
This sequence comes from Galeopterus variegatus, assembly GCF_000696425.1. NCBI lineage: Eukaryota > Metazoa > Chordata > Mammalia > Dermoptera > Cynocephalidae > Galeopterus > Galeopterus variegatus. The sequence continues at coordinate 507,751 of NW_007726617.1, forward strand.
ATTTGTCTGATTTTTATGCCAGTACCATGCTGTTTTGGTTACTATAGCTTTATACTATATTTTGAAGTCAAGAAGTGTGATGCCTCTAACTTTGTTCTTTTTATTAAAGATTGCTTTAGCTATATGGAGTCTTTTTTTGGTTCCATACAAATTTTAAGATAGTTTTTTCTATTTCTGTCAAGAATGTCATTGCTATTTTGATAGGGATGGCATTGAATGTGTAGATTGCTTTGGGGAATATAGATTCAGTTGATGATGTTAATTCTTCCAACCCATGAACATGAGATATCTTTCCATTATTTGTGTTCTTTTCAATTTTTTTCACCAATGTTTCTAGTTTTCATTGTAGAGGTCTTTTACCTTCTGTGTTAAATTTACTCCTAGGTATTTCATTTTCTTGTTAGCAATTGTGAATGGGATTTCTTTCTTGATTTCTTCTTCAGCTATTTCATTATTGGCATATAGGAAGGCTGTTGATTTTTGTTTGTTGATTTTGCATCCTTCCACTATATTGAATTCACTTATTAGTTCTATTAACTTTTTGGTAGAGTCTTTAGGGTTTTCAATATATATAATAATGTCATCTGCAAATAGGGATAGTTTGACTTCCTCCTTCTTAATTTGGATGTGCTTTATTGCTTTTGGTTGCCTTATTGTGCTGGCTAGAACTTCTAGTACTATGTTGAATAAGAGTGGGGAAGTGAGCATCCTTATCTCATTCCAGATTTTAGAGGAAAAGCCTCCAATTTTTGTCCCCTCAGTATATTAGCTGTGGGTTTGTTGTATTGGCCTTTATTGTATTGAGGTACATCCCTTCTACACTTAGTCTGTTGAGTGTTTTTACCATGAAGTGGTGTTGGGTTTTATCAAATGCTTTTTCTGTATCTATTAAAATGATCATATGATTTTTGTCCTTCATTCTGTTGATGTGGTGTATCATATTTACTGATTTGCTATTTTTCAACCATCCTTGTGTCCCTAGGATGAATACCACTTGATCATGGTGTATGATCTTTTTAATGTGTTGTTGGATTCTGTTTGCTAGAATTTTGTTGAAGATATTCACATCTGTGTTCATTAGGGATAGTTGTCTGTAGTTTTCTTTTTTTGTTGGATTTTTTTCTGGTTTTGATATAAGGTTAATGTTGGCCTTATAGAATGAGTTTCAAGTATTCCCTCCTCTTCAATTTTTTGGAAGAGTTTGAGAAGAATTGGTATTAGCTTTTTAAAAAAATGTTTGGTAAAATTCAGAAGTGAATCCATCTGATCCTGGGGTTTTCTTTGTTAGGAGATTTTTTATTACTGCTGCAATCTTATTAGTCATTATTGGTTTGTTTAGGCTTTCCAGTTCTTCATGATTCAACCCTGGCAAGTTGTATGTGTCTAGGAATTTTTCTATTTTTTCTAGGTCTTCCAGTTTGTCTGCACATAATTGTTCATAGTATTCTCTTATGATCCTTTGTATTTCTGTGATATCAGTTGTAATGTTTCCTTTTTCTTTTCTGATTTATTTGGATCTTCTCTTTTTTTATTCATTAGTATAGCTAAAGATATAGTGGTTTTGTTTATCTTTTTGAAAAACCTACTCTTTGTTTCTTTGATCTTTTTCACATTTTTAAAAATCTCTACTTTATTTCTGTTCCTTCTAATTTGTTATTTCTTTCCTTCTATTGATTTTGGGTTTGGCTTTTTCTTGTTTTATAGTTTTCTGAGTTGTAATTTTAGGTTGCTTATTTGAAGTCTTTCTTCTGTTTTTCTGTAGGCATTTATTGCTATAAACTTCCCCCTTAGAACTGCTTTTGCTGTATCACATAAGTTCTGATATGTTGCATTTTTATATTCATTTGTCTCCAGGAATGTTTTACTTTCCTTTTTGATTTCTTCTTAGACACATTCATTGTTTAGGAGCATGTTGTTTAATCTTCATATCTTTATATGGCTTCTAGTGTCCCTTTTTTTTTGTTGATTTCTAGTTTTATTCCATTGTGGTTGACAAGGTAGTTGATATGATTTTAATTTTTAGAAATTTGTTGAAGCTTGTTTTGTGACCTAATATGTGGTCTATTCTAGAGAATGTTCCATGTGCTGCTGAGAAGAATGTGCATTTTTCGACATTCTCCCTTTAAATGCACTTGTTAAAAGTAAACTTCTTAAAAAAGAGAAGAGTAGTAGGGGTGAAGGTGAGGGTGAAGTTATGGAAAAATCAAGAGCAATTTAAGAACACATATTTGTGGCTAGGAGAAAGGTCCCTCAGGGGATGAGAAATGGATTGGTCCAAGGGAACATTATTAGGCTCAGCCAGCCAATGCCTTGTCAGGAGCTCTCTGCTAATATTTTCCAGCTAATTTTTACCTCTACTTATTTCCTACTGGTTATCATCAATCTCCCATGTCTTCCCTAGTTCAGCACCATAAGCAATAAGAACATATGACCAGAATCAGAAATATATTCACCTAAATACACATTTGTAATGAACAATGATAACCTATCCTAGCACTCTTTTCTCCTAAACCAGGAATTTATTTACAACCTAGTTCTCCAGCTACCCCTTACCAATCAGGAGGAGCTGATATATGCGTTAAATCTATATGCCATTCCAGAATAGAATTCCCTCAGGAATAATTTTTTGAAATGTGATATTAATAAAGGACAAATCCACCCAAAAGGGTATCCCCGAACAAATGATAAACCTAGTCACTTTGGTCCTGAAGAAGTGCAATCAGACAAGTAATTTATGAAATCAGGAATTAAACTTCCACAGAGATGAACACCATATTTTTTACAGAGTACAAAAACACTCGGCCACAGCACCTCTATACTTCTTTGGGTCACTCCCTCCTGTGTCCCCCCCGCCCCCCACACTGATTTTTCCTCATAGAGAAAGGAGGAGAAGCAGAAAGAAGAGAGTGGAGGGGGAGGAAGTTCTTGTTCTGCCCATTCATTGTGTAACTAAGCCATAGTCCTCAGGGCACAACCATTTCTTCTCTCTTAAAGGGTCCTTTCCCTAGCTTTGAGCCTACATCCTTAAACTGCTGCCAATGTTCCTAGCACCATTTCTGCTTTGTGATGACTGTCTCTCACTGCATGCTCCTCACGGCTCTCCCCAACATGGGCATTGGCCTGTTACCCACCCCAGCTATGTCGGGCTCTCTTTGCCTTCAATTGGTTAATCTGATAAATGCATCCATGGGACTATGTTTTTACCATAGGGCCTCACTCTCTTTAGAGGTTACAAGAATATTTTAGCATTGGCCTTCCAGACAAAAGGCCAGCAAAATTGTTGTCTGTCCAAGGAGTGAGTCTTTGCGGCATTTCAGTACAGGCTAATCTCCGGATTATACAGAGTGCTTCCTGAGTAAGGAGGAGTAGTGGAACACAGCACTTAAAATCTTTGGCTTTCCAATCTGACGAACCATGTTCTAATCCTGGATTTGCCACTTATTAACTTCAGCAAGTCATTTACTTTCTCCAAGTTTCCTTTTCTATAGGATGAAAATGATAATGACAATTAGTTAATTGAATCATGAGTTGCATTTGGCATACTGCTTGGTACATAGTAAGCACTGAATAAATATTAACTGGTCTCATTTAAAAAAAATTATTGAATCATAATTAATTATACATATTTTTCGGGTTCAATGTTGACATATGTTGATCAAATCAATATTACTAGCACATACATTGTTACAAATCATACTTATTCCTTATGACCCTTGTTGTCCAATTTCTCCCCATCCCCCTCGCCCTCCCCCCTCTAATTACCCTAGATTTCTTCTATCCTTCTGAAAGAGTAATGGTTACTCTGTTGATTTTTTGCCTAGATGATCTGCCCAATGCTGAGAGGTGTGTTCAGGTCCCCCAATATTATCATAGAGCAGATGCTTCTTCTGTCACTCTGGAATGGGCTTTGTGGAGAGAGACATCCTCTTCTTTGATTTGGTCTCTGCTGGTGACTCTCCTTGTGTCAATGCACTCCAGTGGCTGGCAGACCATCTGCCTGGTGGTTGTGGTGTCTAGCCGCTTTTGTGGCAGTCTTGGTTATTGTGGTGACTGTGGTGGGCCACTCACATGGAGGTGATGTTTTGGGCATGCTCCTTACCTAGGTGGTGGTGGCGATGGCAGTGTGCCTGGTTGTGGGAGGAGGGTCTAGTCCCTGGCTCCATGCTTCTGGACCTTGGGTGGGTCCTGTGGAACTGGCAGTATGCCTGGTTGTCTCCCCTTTCTGGCTTAGTAGCCCAGGGGACTTCTGGTCCTTCTAGGTGTTATAGGTGTTTTTTGGTGAAGTGAGACCATTACTAGTTAATACCAAACTTTGTCTCTGGTCATGAGTACTCTGTTTTTTCTTTCAGTTCTGTGTTGGATTATTTGCTGTTCCCACCTGTGGGGAAAATAGAATAGTTTAGTCAGGCTCCCCACCCCCAACCTCAGGTCTGGTTGGGTGTGGTGCAGCATGTTCCTTGTAAGCAAGTGGTGTGTGGGTGGAATTATTGTGCATGTGCACCCATGTATCTTTTTAGTTTGTTGCTATTGTGTTTTCTTTAGAGGTTTGTGAAGCAGCGCTGGACAGCAGAACTCACATCTAAAAATAGCGCATGTTTACTTTGCTGGCAGCTGCTCAGTTTTCTTTGGACTTTGCCAGTAGCAGTTTCTGAGTTTCTCTTTGTACTGCCTAGCTTTTAGATGTGTGAGTGCTGAATAAAGACTATTCCTTTTTCAACCAAGTCTCCAAGGACCTTTTCCTGTTACCTAGCTTGTAGACCTGCATGTGAAGGTTTTGTGAATGGGCTTGAGGGGTCTATGAGCTCCAGACCCAGCACTAGCTCTACAGCACCACTTAAACTCTGTGCTGGAAATAATTTGTTGTCCTTTGCTTACTTCTAAAGTGGGGGAACTTCCTGTGGGGACCAGTACTTGAGCTCTGTGGTTGAGCTAAATTGCTGCTTTGCTGTTGATTCCCTGGGGAAGGCTTTTTGTGCATCTCAGGTTTTAGTGGGTGACTTTATACAGGTACTTCTGGGTTTAGTGATATCCAATGCACCTGTGTTGTGTAGAAACACTGCTCTGGGCCTGATTCTTTTTGTCAAACAGCACCCAATACAATTCTATCTTCCTGACTAGTATCCTCTGAGTGGTCCTATGCTGATTGAGGGGCAGATCAACTGTCCTTTCTGTGCCCCAGTGTTCTCCTGGTGGGCTCATCTCCCCTACTGACCATGCTGCAAACACTTCCCATGGGACAGGCTGTAAGCTGGTCCCTTGTGATGACATACTGGCCTCTGTGTAACTCCTTTTGTTCAGTTGTTCTTCCTCCTCACTTCTATGTGGGTCTACAGGAACCCTATTAGTGGTCCTGCTGGCCTGGGGGCCACCATGGTCCTCTCCTCCCCTGTCACCTCCAAGCAACTCCACCCAAAGGGCACTGCTGTGGTTTTTGCCAGCTCCTGCTCTGTATACTCAGCAGCTCCAGCCTGGAAGTGGCCGGGGCTCAAAACAGTCAGAGAGATTTTTTTCTTTCTCTCATTGTGGCTTCTCCTGCCTTCATGCACTCCATAGGTCTCTCCTCTTCCCCTGAACTCTAGTGGCCCCAGCTTAGTTGTTGTTGCTTTTACTTTTTAAATTTAATTTAATTTTATTTTGTCAATATACAATGTGTTTGATTATCGTGGCCCAAAACCAAAACCTCCCTCCCCACTCCACTGACCCCTACCTCCCACCCAACCTCATATCTGTTTGTTTGTCGTATCAACTTCAAGGAATTTTAATTGTTCTGTCTTCTTCCTTCCCTCCCAAGTTATTTGTGTATTTATTTATTTATTTTTAGCTCCCACAAATAAGTGAGAACATGTGATATTTCTCTTTCTGTGCCTGATTCTTTTCACTTAATATAATTCTCTCTAGGTCCATCCAGGTTGTTGCAAATGGCAGTGTTTCATTCTTTTTTATAGCAAAGTAGTATTCCATTGTGTAGATATGCCACATTTTCAGTATCCACTCATCTGATGATGGACATTTGGGCTGGTTCCAACTCTTAGCTATTGTAAATAGTGCTGCAACGAACTTTGGATAACAGGTATACCTTCGACTTGATGATTTCCATTCCTCTGAGTATATTCTGAGCAGTGGGATAGCTGGGTCATATGGTAGATCTATCTGTAATTGTTTGAGAAACCTCCATACTATTTTCCATAGAGGCCACACCATTTTGCAGTCCCACCAAGAATGTGTGAGAGTTCCTTTTTCTCTGCAACCTTGCCAGCATTTATCAATCACCATCTTTTGATATTAGCCATCCTAACTGGGGTGAGATGGTATCTCACTGTGGTCTTGATTTGCATTTCCCGAATGCTGAGTGATGTTGAGCATTTTTTCATATGTCTGTTGGCCATTCATATCTCTTCCTTTGAGAAATACCTATTTAGCTCCTTTGCCCATTTTTAATTGGGTTACTTGTGTTTTTCTTGTAAAGCTGTTTCAGTTCCTTGTGTATTCTAGATATTAATCCTCTGTCAGATGTAAATTATACAAATATTTTCTCCCACTCTGTTGGTTGTCTTTTAACTCTGTTAATTGTTTCTTTTGCTGTGCAGAAGCTTTTTAGTTTGATATAATCACATTTGTTTATTTTTCCTTTGGTTGCCTTTGCTTTTGGGGTCATATTCATGAAGTCTGTGCCCAGTCCTACTTCCTGAAGGGTTTCTCCTATGTTTCCTTTAAAGAAGTTTTATTGTTTCAGTGTGTATATTTAATTCTTTAATACATTTTGAGTTGATTTTAGTATATGGTGAGAGGTATGGGTCTAGTTTCATTCTCCTGCATATGGATATCCAGTTATCCCAGCACCATTTGCTGAAGAGGCAGTCTCTTCCCCAGTGTATAGGCTTGGTGCCTTTGTCAAAGATCAGATGCTGTAGGTGTGTAGGTTGTTACCTGGATTCTCTATTCTATTCTATTGATCAGTGTGTCTGCTTTTATGCCAGTACCATGCTGTTTTGGTTATTATAGCTTTGTAGTATAGTTTAAAGTCAGGTAGTGTTATGCCTCCAGCTTTATTTGTTTTGCCCTGAATTGCTTTGGCTATGCATGGTCCTTTGTTATTCCATATAAATGTCTGGATAGTTTTTTCCATTTCTGAGAAAAACATCATTGGAATTTTGACGGGGATTACATTGAATATGTATATCACTTTGGGTAGTATGGACATTTTCACCATGTTGATTCTTCCAATCCAAGAGCATAGGATATCGTTCCATCTTCTTGTATTCTCTCTAATTTCTCTCAGCAGTGGTTTGTAGTTCTCATTATGGAGATTTTTCACATCCTTCTTTAACTCTATTCCTAAGTATTTTATTTTATTTGGTGGCTATTGTAAATGGGCAAGCTTTCTTGATTTCTCTTTCTGCATGTTCACTACTGGAGAATAGAAATGCTGCTGATTTTACATGTTGATTTTGTATCCTGCAACTTTGCTGAAATCATTTATCAACTCCAAGAGTTTTTTTGTTGAGGCTTTAGGCTGTTCAATAATTAGGATCATGTCATCTACAAACAGGAACAGTTTGACTTCATTTTTTCCAATCTGGATGCCCTTTATTTCCTTCTCTTCTCTGATTGCTCTGGCTAGTACTTCCAACACTATGTTGAATAGGAGTGGTGAGAATGGGCATCCTTGTCTAGTTCCTGTTCTGAAGGGAAAAGCTTTCAGCTTTTCCCCATTCAGGATGATATTGCCAGTGGGTTTATCATATATGGCTTTAATTATGTTGAGATACTTTCTATCTATACCTAACTTGTCAAGAGTCTTTATTGTGAACAAGCATTGAGTTTTATCAAATCTTTTTTCAGCATCAATGGAGATGATCATATGGTCCTTGTGTTTGATTTTATTGATATGGTGTATCACATTTATTGATTTACATACGTTGAACCAAGCTTGCATCCTTGGGATGAATCCCACTTGATCATGGTGTATAATTTTGAGTATGTGTTGCTGTATTCTATTAGCTAGTATTTTATTGAGGATTTTTGCATCTATATTCATCAAGGATATTGGCCTGTAGTTTTATTTTTTAGTTGCATCTTTACCTGGTTTTGATATCAGGGTGAAGTTTGCCTCATAGAATGAGTTTGGGAGATTGGCTTCTGTTTCAATCTTTTGGAATAGTTTGTAGAGAATTGGTGGCAATTCCTCTTTGAATGTTTGGTAGAATTCTGCTGTGAATCTATCTGGTCCTGGGCTTTTCTTTGTTGGGAGGTTTCTGATAAGAGCTTCAATCTCTTTCATTGTTATTGGTCTGTTCAGATTTTCTACATCATCTTGGCTCAGTTTTTGTAGTTTATGTGTGTCCAGAAATTTATCCATTTCCTCCAGATTTTCAAATTTTTTGGCATACAGTTGTTTATAGTAGTTTTGAGTGATTTCTTGTATTTCAGATGTATCAGTTGTAATATCACCTTTTTCATTTCTAATTCTTGTTATTTGGGTCTTCTCTCTTCCTTTTTTAGTTAGCCATGCTATTGGTTTGTCAATTTTATTTATCTTTTCAAAAAACCAACTTTTTGATTCATTGATCTTTTGTATCATTTTTTGGGTTTCAATATGTTGTTGCTTTTAATAGTTGTAAATTAATTGATTAGTGGGAGAAACTGATGCTGGGGACTATCTATTCCACCATCTTGACTAGACGTCCCAAATAAACTGGCTCAGTGTGACATACCTGCTCTTGCCACTTTGCTCCTGGGTGAACTGATGGCTGTGGCCTGCAAAAGTGCAACAGAGAGGAGGGGACAGGGAACATCCTTCCGGGCCACAGGGCCACCATGGCCTCTCATCATTTTTATTATTACTTATGTCACATCTCATTTAACATCATAGGAATAACATCATATCTGCTAATATGACATACCCAGCATAGATCCTTTTCAGGAAGTCTCTCCTCTTAACATCTCTGCTGGTTGCTAGAAGCCAGAGGTCTTGCTATTTTGTTCATCCTCAGTTTTCTCATGGTATATGCACAGTATGATTCTTTGGTGAACAGTACAAAAATTGTGAATGAGGGGCTTGAGCGTTTCTTATATTTTTTAGTCTTTTTTTTTAAGTACTTGGGAGATCATAGAGATACCAGGACTTGAAGATCTGGGCTTTTCTTATTGAGGTTTTATTCATATGGTGTCAGATAAATGACTTCAGACTAGGAAGATCCTATTCTTTTATAATGGAGCTACCACCTCAGTATCTGAATTTGGAATCCCAGTAGCTTTCAACTCTTTTTCTTCCCTTTTGCCTTCTTTTATTTTAGGAGCAACTTGTTATTTGTTAAATTATCATTATAAAAGTAATACATTTTCAGTGCAATATAGCTGAAGCAATTAAAACATATATAAGGTAAAAACAGAAGTTATCTCTTCTCAAGAAAAATTCTACTTCTTGTATATTTTCCTCTGGACTTTTTTCTCTTTTTCACTGTAAAGTCACGTATAGAAATGTAGGTACAAATAAACATAAGTTTACTTTTGTGACATAACGGAGTAATTGTCTAGATATTGTGACAGACCCTGCCAGTTGTCCACCCAATATCTATTATCTTTTCTTACTAACAGAAACTCCAATTTTGTTCAAAGCAGCCTTGTACCTAATTCAAAAACTACTTCTAACCTTACTTATAGCTAGGGGTGGTGTGTGCCACAGTTCTAGCTAACTAGGTAGAAGCAAAAATCTGCTGAGGATTTCTGAAAGTTTTGCTCTGCTGATACCGGTACCATTCCTGCCTCTTCATCTTTCCTTCTCCCTCCTACGTGAAATAAAAATAAAAGACAAAACCTTGTGATCAAAGGGTGATGGTGATGACCAAAGCTACATGTTAAGGATCACAGAGAAGAAATGTAGAAGGGAGCTGGGTTGCTGATAGGATTTGTAATGCTCCATACTCAGTGGTTCCTGGGTTTTTGCCCTTTGATTTCTTAGTATAAGAGAAAAATAAGTCATATTAGGTTAAAAAGAAGTGCCACACCTGGGTTACAGCTGTGCTAAGATATTGATCCTTTCAGCCTCTGAGTGGGAGTATAAAGGGGAGGGTGAGGGGGCCCGAAGGAAGACACCATTGATTGATTGTTTCAGGCCACAAACAGCTCTCTCCCTCTCCCTTGTAAAAATGATATTAAACCTCTGTATATAGATTTCTGTAACATATTTGAATCAATACTAATTAATATACTTATTCATCTTCATTTTCCTTTTTGCACCACAGTGAATCTTGAATATCTATTCATTTCTATATATCTCCTTCTTATAAATAGCAGTATAGCATCCTGTGTGTGGATTTACTATGGCATTCTCTTGTTGACGGTCATTCATTTCCCTTTTTCTCCCCCATTCTCTTCTTGTTTCTGTCTCCTTGTTCCAACAATGCTGCACTGAATATCTCTATCAGTATTATGAGTATTTGTGCACTTTTATAAATATTCCTTCAGAAAAAATTTACAAAAGTGGAATTACTTGTTGAAGATTTATGTGTATTTTAAATATTTAACTGCTCACAGATACTGATATAATCAAAGTGCCTTCCAAACTGTGATACCAATATATATTTCCACCAATGGTAAGTAAATTGCCTGTTTTCTCAACCTTAGCCACTAAGGGGTATAATTCATATTTTTATTCCTTATCAATCTTATTTTTTCTGTCCTGCCTTCTTTAGCCTGAAAGTTGAAAGCAGAGAAAAAATAGAGATTGAGGTATCTAAAAACTTCATATGACTGTAATATGAGAAAAACACTAGAGGAAAACTTACTGTGAAATGATGTCTCCTAAATGCCTTCTGTGGCACTTTGCACCTTTGGGGAAAACTAATGAATGCAGTTCCCTACCATTAGGTGTTGGTGAGGAGAGGATAATGGACCTTATCTTTCAATGCTGCAGTTTATGTTAATTGGTGTTAACTGATTTTAAAGAGTAATTTAGCAATGTGAATCAAACATCTAAAAGTGTACTACTTTCTCTCTCAGTATTTTCAGTTTTTAAATTTTTATCCCAACATTTTTAGAGAGTTCTGATAGTCACAAAATCAAGTATATATTTAATAAAAAATAATACAAAATTTTATTTAAAAAACTACCAACAATAGGGGCTTTGTTAAATAGTTTATTTGATGCCCATACATTGGAACAGTACTATTTAGTTATTTAAAAAGTAGTGTTTAAGTGGAAATTTATTTAAATAAGAAAATATCTCTGAAATATTGCTGAGACAAAGGAGGATACAAAATCAACATGTATAATATGATTCCTATTTTATGGTATGCATAGAAGATATTTACACCAAAATATTCACAGTGATTATACTAAAGGATTGAGATCACAAATAAATTTTTATTGATTTTCTCTCTTTTTTGATAGTTTACAATTTTTGTACTTTAAATAATTATTCTTTATGCAATCAGAAAAAGGATATGCTAACAAAATAATGATAAATAAAAAATAAAATAGTAATGATTTGCTTTTAAATTTCCGAGGAAAGATGGTATGGCTCTTTTGAGAAATATAAGCAAGTTTGAGAGAGTGCTGAAAGCCTCATAAACAAGTACTAAAACCATGTTAATGTATAAGGAGACTCAATATTGCAAAAATGTCATTTCTTCCCAAATTAGTCTTTAAATTTGATTATATTCCAAAAAAGTTTGTGTGTATGTATGTGTATGTGTGTGAGTGTATACATGTACAAGTTAAAAAGATGCCGGTATAATTTTATGTCAGGAATGCAAAGATCTAGGAATAACTAAGACAATATTAAAGAAGAAAACAAGCCTTACTGGCTTACACTACTAGATATCAAGAATTGTTATAAAACAGTTAAACAGGTACCAGTGCAATAATAAACAAATAGACCAATGAAACAGAATAGAGTCCAGGAGTAGACCCACATGTATGTTGTCACTTGATTGCTGCAGAGCAGTGAGAAAAGGGCAAGGATGATCTTAATAAATGATGCTGGGTCAAGTGGATTTCCACATGGAAAATATAAATTTTCACTCCTAATTTATGTTTTAAATATAAACAAAAATTATTTCAATGGAAAGATGGCAGTTTGAAAAATGACAGGTAAAACAATGAAGTTTCTAGATGAAAACTTAGAAGAATGTCTTTATGACCTTGAAGCAGGTAAAGATTTCCTAAACAAAATACACTAAAAAGCACTAACCATGAAGAAAAATAAGATACATTGGACTACACTACAATTAAGAATGTCAGTCCATCAAATAATATTATTAAGGCAGTGATAAGACTAGCCACAGAAGGAGAAAAGATATTTGAAATACAGGTATCTGAAAAAGTTTTGACTCCAGAATATATTTTTTAAAAGACTCCCAGAAATGAATAGAAAAATCAGATAATGTAATAGAAAAAAGTGGGGAAAAGAAATGAAAACCCATGTTACAAAAGAAGATATTCAAATGACCAATCAACATAGAAAAATATGTTCTGTGCTCACAGCCCAGTAAAATTATTCAAATTCGCCAATCCTAAACCAGCTTACCCTGTGTCACACACTTGTTCCTGTAGAAATCACAGTAAAGGGCCTGCAGGAGCCCTTCTTCCTCAGGCTCCTGACTGATGCTGGTGCTTCCTCATGTGCCCCTACACCACGGTGTGGCATGCACTTTCCTCTTGGAAGTGCAGGCAATAAGCTATTTTTTCAATGGCAAAAAAAAAAAAAGTGTTCAACTTTGTTCAGATGCAACTGAAACCAATTTAAATATCATTTCACAATTACATGATTGACTAAAATAAAAAGCAACCCCAACCTTGGTGATATTGTGGTTCAACCAGAAAACTATCCTACACTTTTGGTGGGAGTATATGTTGGTATAAATACTTTGGAACACTGCTTGGCTTTATCTAGAAAAGCTGAACATGGGTGTTATCTATGACTCAGTAATTTCATTTGTGATGATATGCCCAGAAGAAATGTATGCATATAGTCACCATACAGCATGTACAAAAATGTGCATGGCAGAATTATTTGCAATACCCTCTAGCTAACACTAACTCAAATATCCATCAACAGTGGAATATCTAATGAAGTCAAATTGTCCCTGTTTGCAGATGACATAATCCTATGTATAGAGAAGCCTAAAGAGAGTTGATAAATGATTTCAACATAGTTGTGGGATACAAAATCAACATGCAAAAATGAGTAGCATTTTATACTCCAACAATGAACTAGCAGAAAAAGAAATCAAGAAAGTTAACCCATTTACAATAGCCACACACAAACAACAACAACAAAAACACCTAGGAATAAAGTTAACCAAGGATGTGAAAGATCTCCACAATTAGAACTACGAATCACTTTTGAAAGAAATTAAAGAAGACACAAGAAGATGGAAAGATATTCCATGCTCTTGGATTGGAAGATTTAACATTGTGAAAATGTCCATACTACCCAAAGTGATCTATAGATTCAATGCAATCCCCATCAAAAAACCAATGACATTCTTCATGGAAATGGATAAAACAATCCTAACATTTATATGGAACAACAAAAGACCCAGAATAGCCAAAGCAATCCTAAGCAAAAAAGTAAAGTGGAGGCATTAAACTCCCTGACTTCAAACTATACTACAAAGCTATAGTAACCAAAACAGCATGTTACTGGCATAAAAACAGACACTCAGATCAATGGAACAGAATAGAGAACCCAGAAATCAGCCCATATACCTATGGCCAACTGATCTTCAACAAAGGCACCAAAACATACACTGGGGAAGACACTGTCTCTTCAATAAATGGTGCTGGGAAAACTGGAACATCCATAGGCAGAAGAATGAAACTAGACCTGTACCTCTCACCATATACCAAAATCTACTTAAAATGGATTAAAGAATTAAATATACATCCTGAAACTATAAAATTCCTAAAAGAAAATATAGAGGAAATGCTGCAGGAAGTAGGACTGGGCATAGACTTTATGAATATGACCCCAAAAGCACAGGCAACAAAAGGAAAAATAAACAAATCAGATTATATCAAACTAAAAAGCTTCTGTACAGCAAAAGAAAAAATTAACAGAGCAAAAAGACGACCAAGAGAGTGGGAGAAAATATTTTTTTTTTTGTCTTTTTTTTTCGTGTCCGGCAACGGATCGCAACCCTCAGTGACGCGCCCGTACCGGACTGGGACCGGCAACGGGATTGCAACCCTTCGGTGTTGCGCCCCCACCTCGCTCAGCCAGTGAGCGGGAACCGGTCTGTATGTGGGATCCGAACCCTCGGCGGGAGCGCCACCGCGAGCGCTGTAGCAGTGCGCCACCGGGCCGGCCCAGAGAAAATATTTTTAAAAGTATTTTCAAAATATGCATACAACAAAAGATTAATATCCAGAATATACAAGGAACTTAAACAACTTAACAGTTAAAAAAAAAAAGTAATCCAATTAAAAAATGGGGAAAGGAGCTGAATAGACATTTCTCAAAGGAATATATGTGAATGGCCAACAGACGCATGAAAAAATGCTCAATATCACTCAGCATCCAGGAAATGCAAATCAAAACCACACTGAGATATCATTTCACTCTAGTTAGACTGGCTATTATCAAAAAGACAGAGAATAACAAATGTTGGTGAAGATGTGGAGAAAGGGGAATACTTCTACATTGTCAGTGGTCTGTAAAATGTTGTAGCCATTATGGAAAACAGTATGGCATTTCCTCAAACAGCTACTGATAAAACTGCCATATGACCCCACCATCCCACTGCTGGGTATATACCCAAAGGAATGGAAATTATGTCGAAGGGACACCAGTACTCCCATTTTTATTGAAGCTCTATTTACAGTAGCCAAGAGTTGGAACCAACCTAAATGCCCATCATCAGATGAGTGGATAAGGAAAATGTGGTATATTTACACAATGGAATACTGCTGTGCCATAAAAAAGAATGAAATACTGCCATTCCCAGGAACATGGGTGAACTTAGAGAAAATTAAGTGAAATAAGCCAGGCACAGATAGATAAATACTGCATGCTCTCACTTACATGTGGGAACTAATAAATAAATAAATAAACAAATAAATTGGGCAAAAAAAAGATACAAGAATTGCAATAAAATGTTGAACTTTTTAAGAGAAGAGAACAGAACTGAGGTTACCAGAGATGGGAAAGGGGGTAAGAGATGGGGTAAAGAGAGGAATTGGTAAAGGGCCATGATAATGGATTGCATTGTATAATGATGAATATACTAATTATCCTGATTTGAACATCACGTATTGCACACTGGTACCGATATTCAACGCTGTACCCCACAGATTTGTACAATCAACTATGTTCCAATTAAAAATAAATTGATTAAAAAAAGAGTAGAATGTTTAGTATAAAGCATAGGGCAATTTGATAATGTGAACATATATTATATGTTTCATGTTCGAACTGTTAAATAAAAATATTCAGCCACTTAAAAAATAGGATACAATGAATACATAAATTATGGCATTTTCAAACAATAGCAGTAAAACAATACTACATGAAATGAATGATTTTCACAAGTACAATATCAAACAAAAAAGCCAGTATAAACTGTATGATTCCATTTGTATAAGATTCCATTTGTTTTTCTTCAAAAAAAAGAAAAAGTAATCTTTGTGTTATACATAGTGATTATCCTTGGAAGGGTAGTGCCTGATAAGGGGCATAAAGGTACTGATAATGTTTTATTTCTTGATTTGGGGGCTGATTACATGGTATCTTCACATGTAAAAATTCATTAAGCTGAATACTTGTATGTATGTTACACTTTAATAAGATGTATACTTTGAGAAAAATTGCTGAAGAAACCATTTGTATGTTTATATTAAGTTACCCGGCAGAAGGGAAAGTTAGGAAAAAAATCTAAGGTAAACCTAGTTGCCAAAAAACCCAACTTGGCTTCAAGCTTCTGCGCGTTGAAGTCTTAAAACCTAGGCAAGATACAGGTTCCAAGCACATTTCCTTCTTCTAGTTCCCTGAACTCTGACTTGGCTCTTCAAATAAGTTCCTTTTTATTTTCTCCAGAATTAAGTTTTGGATTTTAAAAATTCATTTATTTCGTTATACATGTTTATGGGATATAGATTGTTGTTTCAGTATATCCATATATTGTATAATGATCCCATCAGAATATTAGCATATCTATCACCAATAAATGTATCATTTATTTGTAGCTTTAATATTCAAGATCCTCTTTTCTGGCTATCTTGAAATATAAAATGCAGTACTATTAGCTATTGTCACCCTAGGGCACCAGCACTTATCCTTCCTATCTAACTGTAACTTTGTAACTTTGTACCAATCTACCAGCCTTTCCCTGGCCCTCCATTTTCCCTCCCTTTCCCTGCCTCTGGTAACCACTATTCTACTCTCAATTTCTCTTATTTTTTAAAATTTATCTTTCTTAATTGACCCGTAATAATTGTATATAGTTATGGAGTAAATATGATATCTGGGTACTGTGTGCAATGATCATATCAGAGCACTTAGTATACATATCACCTCAAACATGTGTTACCTCTTTGTGTTGGGAACATTCAACATCATCTTGTCTAGCTATTCAGATACCCAGTACTTTATTTCCAGTAAGTTCTTGACATGGCCCCTCCTGGTGTTTGTCTGGTCTTGGTGCTCTAGTCCTCAGCATCCTGCCTGACTCCAGCTTGGCTCAGCCCGGTGTGTGACTCCAGGTCCCCACCCCATGGACTGACCTTCTGTCCGAATTGACCCACAGCTTCCTCTCCTCAGTTTTTGCCCCCACATCAGTAGTCTTTGATAAGTGTCCAACCTGGGCTGATAAATCACTATTCAGATAAATCCTGGAAGAAAAAAGAAAAATATTAAAGATTTATTTTATAGACAACAATAGTTTTCTCTCCCCATTCTAGCTTTTATAAAGCTACCAAAAGCAAAAAGCATAGAATCTCCATCACAGGAAAAAAAGACTGTAAGGCAAATTGTAAGTTTAAATGCCCAAAGAAGCCAGACTGATAAAAAAATGATTAAATTTTTGTATAAAATTAATTTTCCTGTTAAAAGAAAAACACATGTTCTTTTTCATTTTTCTACAATTATATAGCTCTAAGTCTAAATTTGTGATACAGAGAAATGTGTATTTACTATACATATAAAAAGTAACAGTGCAAATAAAATTATTAATGACAATTCCTTTGGGGCTGACATGGACTATAGCAAGGTATACAGCCAATGCCTTGCATACAGCAGGTAGCTGCTATTCTGTTCCACATGTGTGATACTGTGGAGAAATACAGTCCTAGTACAAGAAGAGATAGAACCTATATGTTTAGGTAAAATCCTGTGGCTTGTAAATTTTAATTATAACAATTTAACAGACTGTGAAAGTCAAATAAAGCCTTTTGGGGGCTGGATTTGGCTCATAGACCATTAGTTCGTAACCTCTCATAAGTATGGACAACCATAGAAGCAAATTCACAAGCGAAGAAAGCTTTTGCTTGATTTAAGATTTAGAAACCATAATCATTCTCCAGGAAAATTTTTTGGCATCAGCTTTTATGGTAGCTGCTCAGAGGTCAGTTGTGGAATCTAGAAAGAAATTAAAAGCCTCTGAAGGCTGCCCTTTCAAACCAAAGTCTTGTCATTGCTCAATTCAAATTCAAGACAGAAACAAGGAAAAAGGCCCACTGGACTCAAGCAGTTCAATAAATGAATTCATGCTAAATCATATTTGGAAGTTGAATAGAAGTTAGGGCAAGGAGAAATCTACAAGCAAAATTTTATGCATATCTCAGTGGTCCCACTATCCCACTTCCCAGTTTATTTTCCTTTTAAAGGGAAAGGCACAAAGAATAAAATATTAATCATTTCAGCAATCCTTTTCTTTTCTTTTCTTTTTTTCTCTTTTCCCTAATAGGGCACAAGTTGAGGTCACTACTCTTTTCTTTCGTCATTGTTTCTGGGATCTTAAATATATTTTCCTTAAATGTACAGGACAATCTCTAATAAATATTTTTCTTCTCACAATATCATCCAAAGAACCCAAACATTCTTTTAAATTACAACAGTTACCCTTTTATACAACATCAGTTCTCCAAGCTACTCGGGGGCTTCCCAGAGGAGCTACTGAGGCTGCCAGTTCAGCTCATTAAGTTCAGAGGCAATGTGAATCCTTTCCTGGAATCAAGTGTGTCTCTCTGAACTCTGTTTACAAAATTCAATTTCTTCTCTTTTCACTTCCAGCAGAGCTTATTACAAAGAAAAATGAGTACATTCTTTAGCAACTCCAAGGTCAAGATCATGGGACAAAAGGGCACTGTGGTTTGTTCCTTCTTATCAACATTTTATGCAGATGAAAAAGGACTGCTGAATTTCCCTGTATTTAGGTAGTCAAAATAACGTTTGATTCAGAAAAGATCTTGGACTGGATTTTGTTTCCTTAGCCCTCATCCTCAATAGGAAGGAATTGAAATGCTTAGCAAACTGCCTGCTCGTAACCTTCCCCGGGCCCAGATTTCTGTCTCCATACCTACTACTTCCAGCCTCACATCTGTGATTTATGAGCATAGGATGGTGCTTTAGTGAACACAGCATAGGGCTTCCTTCCTCCTAGATTTCTCAGTAGTGACATTCTCCAGAAGACAGTCTCGAGGGTGACTGGGCATGATGGAAAATTCCCAGACTTAGATGGAGTCAGAGTTCTGGCTGGGTAAGTCAGTCTTGATAGCTTCAGTTTCCAAATCTGTACAATGGAGATAAATATCTGCACGAAACGTTGCAATAAAAAATAAATTAAGTGAGGAATATAAAATATCCAGAATGTTGCTTTGTGCAAAGGAAATTCTCAATAAATGATGGCTGAATTGAATTCCTGAAAGAAATGGTGCCTTGAGCATTGATCACAATGTAATGTATTATTTGCAAAATCTCAAGAGAACCGGCAACCTGAATTATTTATCAATATATGTCTCTTTTCTTGATCTAAAAAAGACTGAATACTCTAGAATATTAGTCAACTACACACATATTATTTTGTCAAAGTAACACAGGCTCCAAGTTGTGCTGCTAGGAACACCATCACAGGAGTACTCAAACACATTTTTTTCCCCCAAAGGAACAGATGAAAATTTTAAAATTGCAAATTTAACTATACAGAAGACAATTTTTCTGTTGAAAAATACTGTTGCCTTTTTCAAACCAAATGTTTTAGAAACCTGACAAATAAGTTAATTAAATGTTAAATATTCACTTTGTTCTATTTTGCTCTTTTGTGATTAAAGGATTATGGGATTTGGCCAAGCTTTTCCCCAGATTCAAGGGTCACTGTCTGAGAGCATCAAATCACTATTCACTGAGGCCTTGCAGGGAAAACTGCATACATGTAATTTATTTTTTAAAAATTTCCATTGAAGTACAACATACCCACAGAAAAGTATGTACATCATAAGTGTACAGCTCAATAAATTTTCACAAACTGATTACACCCATGTAACCAGCACCCAAATTAAAAAACAGAACAACACCAACATCTCAGAACCCCTCATGCCTCTTCCCAGCACTGCCCATGCAAGGATAACCTAACAGCATAGAGGAGATTTCCTAGTTTTCACATGTTATATAAAATGACTCATACAGTTTGTGTATTATTTTTTTAATCTGGCTTCTTTTGCTCAACACTGTATCTGTGAGACTAATCCATATTTTTACATGTATCTGTATATCGATGTAGAATTTCATTATGTGAATATATCACAATTTCTAAACAATTTGTTTACCTATTATGCGGATTGATGAGTATTAGTGTTTTTTCCTCCTCCAATTTTTGGCTTTGACAAATAATGTTGCAATGAGCATTCTAGTGATTGTCTTTTGGTGAGCATATGCATGCATTTCTTTTGGTTATATGCCTAGAAATAGAATTGCCAGATCAAAAAATTAGCAAATGTTTAGCTTTAGTAGATAATGCCCATCGGCTGTACAATGTGGCTGTACCAAAATATACTCCTATCTGCAACATATGAGAATTCTGATTGATCCACATCTTTGTTAACACTTGGTATTGTCAGTTTTTTTCATATCAGCCTTTCTGGTGAAAGCATGGTGTTGTTATATGGAAACTGCATGTGTATTTATTTTTAAACAAGTTTACTTGTATGAAGGAAAAACGATATATTATCCTAGCCCTAATGAAGTGCAACCAGAAAAGTAATTTTTGGGATTAAGAATCAGACTCCCACAGAGATGAGCTGCCTACATATTCTATACAAAGTACAGACACCTTTGACTACAGCACAGCTGTGAGCTATTGGTCATAGCTTAGAGCTTTTCAGACCAAGGCTAAGAGGGGTCGAAGCCACAATGATCTGGTTAGCTTCCCATAAAGTAATTCTCTTCCTGTTCAGAAGCAGCATACCTAATGTTTGCTAGCAACCTTTTAAACAGAGGTTGGTCATTACCAAGGACCATGGAGTACGGTGGGTGGGTGCATCACCAGAAGGTCATCAAGGAGATTAGAAAAACTCAAAATTACAGACTCTATGATTATGGTGCCTCTATGAAATTCATCATTATTTATTTGATATAAGAATTGCTTTTACTATATTAGTGTACTTGTAAAGCATGGAGTCTGGAAAAAGAATCCCAGGATTTGACTCCTGGGTCTTCCACTTATTAGAAGTCTGACCTTGCATAAGTTTCTTCAGCCTCTCTGCCCCTCTGTTTACTCATATGCAAAATGTGGATAATAATAGTACATACCTAAAAGGGTTGTCATGAGGATTAAATGTGAGTTAAATGAGTTATAAAAAGTGCTTGAACAGTGTGAAAAACATGGTAGGTATTATATACATACATACATATATATATATATATATATATATATATATATATATATTTAATTTGCCATCATTTCATAGTATTATGTCCTGAAACTATGCTATATAACCAAAGGAAACTTTCCAATAGACCTTAAAGTCTGGCATCATACGAGCACAAATTCTCCTTACAGAGAATTCCATAGGCAGTGGATGAGAGGTTACCAGCCTTAGGCTGAATCAGCAGTCATGAATTATCAGGTTGAACATGCTGAACAGTATGAATTCTGGGATTTTTTGCATCTGTGAGATTCTCTAACTTTGAGATAGAGCCAAGAAGTAGGCCTTAAAATAAGAGATGTGATTTAATATCTGGGCTTGCTGACCTTTTAATCTCAGAACTTCTTACCTGTTTCAAAGTCTAGAGAAGAAATAGACCACCTGACCAGAAAGAGAAAACCTGTCCTAAAGAAACTTATCCAGGAGTCAAATGGGAAATAAAGATTAGTCTAGCTATGCAGCTGTGTTTGCTAGGATGCATTGTTGATATGATAGAAAGCCAACTCTAAGTGGCTTAAGTGGCTAAGGGAGATTAAGTGTCCATGGATAATCAGGCTTTAGGCATATTTTGATCAGTGTTCTAACCCTATTTCTCTGAAATTATTTCAGCATATCTGCCTCAAGGTGGCTGCCAGCAGAATGACGGCTACATGCTTCCTTATTCACATCCAAGGACAGAGAGAGAATCTCTTCCCACCATTAAACCTAGGTCCTAGGCAGCACCATTACTGGACCTGCAAGACAGACTCTGAGGAGAGTGCTGTGGTGAAGAGGACAGAAATGATCTGTATGGTGTAATACAACCAGGGACACCCTGGAACTTGGAATAGGGTAAACCATACCCAAATCTTACTTACAGAAGTGTGGAATAAATATGGGGTTGGATGGGGACAAAAATGATGTTCACTTCATCAGAGGAGGTCATAATATTAATGTGGATGTGTGGGATTGAACAGGGAAAAGTAGAATGAGATCGCATTGTATATGGGCAAGGAAACGTCTTAAGGATAAAAAGTAAAGAGAAGGGGGAGTCCCATAAAAATCACACCTGAGACTAGTTTTATTTACCCTGTTCATAAAATGATTTGGAAGAGAGGACCAAATTGGAGACAGGAAGAACTCTCCTATTTGCTGATTATATTAACATTCTTGTAGTAAAACATGTAGGCTTGAAATAAACTGTATGTAGAAAGACTGCTATACTGATGAGAGGGCAGAAAAATATCAGATTTGTTTCAAAATGCACAAGGGCTTGGGTGGGAGGGAGGAAAGGGAGGAGGGAGGGAGGTTTTGGTAAGGGGCAACAATAATCAACCACAATGAATATCGACAAAATAAAATTAAAAAATAAAATAAAATAAAAAATAAAAAATAAATAAAAGTGGGTTGTACAAGAATTAAAATATATTAAAAAAATGCACAAGGGCTTTTAGAGTAAAAATAACCTGACTCAAATTGTCCTGAATATGCTAGACTCCTTTTAGGCTCTGTGCCTTTACATATGGAGTTCCCTGTGCCCAGAATGCCTTTTCCTCTTGGAAAACTACCACACATCCTTTAATACTCAATTTAAATGTCATCACCCTTATGAAAACTTTCCTGACTTTCCCAAGGAGAATAGTCACTTCTGTCTCTGTGTTTTACAGTAACCTCTATATGCCTTTAATACAGCACTTAATTTACTGTATTGAGATTGTTTATATGGTTGACTACATGGCCTAGATGTGCAACTACTAACCACATGATGTTATTTAAATTAAAACTAATTAAAATTAAAAATTGGGTTCCTCAGTTATGAGAATCACATTTCATGTGTTCAATACCACGTGTCTAGTAACAATTGTATTAGACAGCACAGATATAGACAATTTCTTTCTTTGCAGAAAGTTCTAATGGACAGCACTTCTCGACTATAAACACCACAGGGTGCTAGTATTCTTTTAGTTGTCTCTGTATACACGGGGCTTAGCACTACATCTTGCATATGGTACGTCTCTAATATATATTTGATTAATAAATTGATTATTAATTGTCATAATACTAGTTAATATTATTAAGTAGTAACTATATGTCACACGCTATGATAAGTGCTTTTACAGAAGCCATCTAATTAAATGTTATGGCCACAGTAACCCTATATGGTAAGTACTGCTTTTATTCCTATTTCATAGGTAATGAAATAAGCTCAGAATCAATTAATATAAGAATGGTCTAAAAGAGCGAATTCCAAAGAAGTAGTCACAGGCAGTGCTGTGCCACAAAAGGCCAGATGAAAGGATGCCAGTGATTCAGTTAAAACTAACACATAGTCAGAAAAATCACTCAAGACCTTGTAAAGAGGACAGATAGACATCTTTTACAAGATGTAATAATTATTAGTCATTTGGGACAAGTAAAACAGACAACTTCTAACAGCCAGAGGTATATATAAGGAATCTACTATACCCAATGGATAATGCATGATTGAAGAAATAGATAGATTGATTGATTTAAAAGTAAAAATACATTGGAAAACTGGAAAGTCTGGGGGACATCCCTTGTTTTTCATGTATATTTAGGACCAGATGAATCAGATCCCTCAGTCATTATCACACTTCTTTAGAGTAGTTCCAGCTTGATCATTTAAAGCTATGTAAGCCTAGTCTCCATCCCTATAAAGTGATGGCTATAATACCTCCTCCACTGGGCTGTGAGGATGAAACAAAAGTATTGCGAATGATTAAAATGACACCTTTTGTTCAGTTTTGTAGGTAATGAAAAAATCAATGGTCTGGGTGGATTGGTTCTGTTTGACAGTGCATGGAAATAATGTAGCTATGGTCTGCTTTGAATCTAAGACTTAGACAAGAAAAAAAATCTCACAATGAAAAAGTCCTTTCAAAGGGGCAGCGTAGGTAGCTTCAACACCCTCCTGAAACTATGGAATTGTTCTACTTTAACCAGGTGGTCCCAGATGACAGAAGTCTTGATGATTAGCACAAATCCATTCCCAGCCTACGAAAGACTGACCAGATTCTCATCAGACATTGTTGCACAACTGAAAAAGAAGCCAGGTGAGTATTTTAATGAAACATTTCATAAGCTGAGGAAGATTTTCTATTTTTAGAAAAGAAAACGTCTAAATAATTCCTGGCACTTCACCGCTCCTTTAAATTTGTCTTTGGTAAACTGTACTGGTTGGCATAAAAAATATAGGTCAATTCCTATGACAGATGATTCTGAAAATCTCAATTACAGACCCGTCTGCCCCTAACTTACCAGCAATTGATGAAAGAGGGCTGATAATTCTAATGAGAAGGAAAACCTAAAATTACGAAATAGGCATTTCGTGCAATGTTTAGGGAAAAAAATCTGGTGTTAGATATTGTGGCTTTAAAAACCCAAATGGAGAAATATATTGTACCTCTTTAGTAGACAACCAGTGGTACTGGATGCACTGTACTGCCTTTTTGGGTGTTGGTAATCCTGCTCCTATATTTAGCTGGCTTCTTCCTGGGAGAAAGTAAACTAAGAAGTCAGGAGTATCTATTAAATATGCTGGTATTTATTATTACAGGCAACTTTCATGTGTGTTCTCATGTAAATTAAGTATTATTATTTTTATTTTATGTTTGATAGGGATAAAAGTATTTAATTATAGATCTTGACATCCTATCCTCTGTCTGCCAGCTGTTAGGAACTCAGTATTTGGTCATGTGCTATTTTTTTCTTTCTTTGTTTTCTAAAAGATTCTGAGGCCGCACACTTGGTATGACTTTTGGGCAGAAAATAGGGTAATGGATAGAAACACCCGAAGAATTCTAAGGCTGGTTTAAGTATCTCATACTTGAAAATGGGAGGAAGAGCTGCTTGAAGAAAGAAAAAAAATAAGAAAAAAGATTTAAACAGAAGGAGAAATCGAGGAAGGCAAAAACAATTTAGAAAAAAGGTTTAGAGATAGAGCATTGAGTTTGCAATGAGACGAAGGGCAGGAATTTTAAAGTAGTT
>NW_007726617.1:533260-539893 GCF_000696425.1 Galeopterus variegatus
TGACCATGTTTCTCTGCATAGAAACTAGACTTTGAAAAAAAAAAATCCCAATTTCATTTGGATTATACATATATAAGGAAAACAGAATATAAAGTTAAGTAATATGCCCAGACATGGAAATAGCAAGAGACAGCTAGGATTTAATAGCAAATCTACCTGATTCAAGTCTATATTTATTCATCATACACTGTAAATTACCCCTCCATCACTGACCCCAAAACAAAGAACTGATAGCCAAGTGGAAAGCTGTCCAATTTTTACTGGACTGCTAAAGTGGAGAATATTAGGACTCCTTTCATTGCTTGAAGGAAGAGGACAAACACACCGCTGAACCATGGACACCTGTAACTATTTCTTTCTGGCAAGGTCCTGGATAGCCATTTAAATCCATTGGAAGTCCTTTGTTCTGTGGGAATTGTTTCTGTAGGCTTTGTCCTTTGAAATGAGCTAACCTGGGACCAGATCACAAATTGGCCAGGAGAGATTAGGAAGGGAGGATGGAGCTGATTAGGTATGAAAGACTTGAGAGCCAGGAAAGAGAGAAAGATTCACAGAAAAGGAAATAAACATAGATGGCATAGAAAAGGCTTTTTAAAATTACTATTTGACTGTTTTCTATACTCTGTTTTAGTCTGAGCGACCCCATAAGTATTCCCTGAGGCAGGAACGTGGGTGCAGGTGGCTTATTTGTGAGGTGATTTCAGGAAGAACAAACAAGAAAAGGGAAAAGTAGAGGAGGGGAAGGGGAAAGCCAATACTCTTTGTGTTAATACTTGGGGTATTGCTGCCGGCTGGTAACATAGGCTCAGTCCTGCTGGGGACCCTCTGAGAAAGTTTGTGAAACATGCCTTATAATTGTCCCATTGGTGGATAGGGAGGCTGGGCACTTATTCAGTGCTTCCCACCCACCTTAACCCCACTGGTGGAGGGTTGCCCCAGGGACACTGATTTCCCCACACTTCCAGGTTGTGCCTGATTGCGGTGGGGCAAATTCCTGTAAAGCCTGAATTTTCCATTTCTCTGTAGCCATCTCCTTCCTTTTTCATTTCTCCAACATTCCCTAGGTCCTGCCTCCAGGAGGAAGGAATGAGAAAAGTCTAACGTCTTGATCTGTTAACTTTTCACTGGTGACTGTTATTTCTCAATTGAGATGCAATGCTAGATAGGCAGACAGGGAAAACAAGAGGAGACCACACTTCCTCCCTGCCTTTTCCTTGGTCTCCTGTACTGTTGGGCACCCTCTGAAGGCAGGATCATTAACCACATTCCATTTCAGGAGGCCTCCTGTATCTTATGAGTGTACTTCTGAATATTACATGTTCTTTTTGTTCAATCATTGCCTTTTTGGATAAAAAAAGAAGTAAAACTCAGATGAGGGATCAGGCACTTCTATGTGTGTGGGCCTGAATATTCTCAAGCCTTCTCCATCATTCAGTAACTATTTTACTCCAAATGCCTTGTCACTAGTAAACATCACCTTTGTGGCCTACACTCATTCCCTCCTAAGACAAGTATAAGATCGAGGACCCTTTTACCATTTGTTCCTATCTCAATGGCTCACATGCACACAGACTGTTTTGCTTCAGTCACAGCTGGGATTTAAATTTCCAAATCCTTTCCAGAAGTGCCCATATGCAGTTTCCCACTGTATCCTGTAATCTTGGGATGTATAGCTAAACCCAAACACAGCTGTTTTTCTCTTTCAGTTTGAAACTCTGGTGAAACCAGAGATGTCTCTGGTCCTAAATATCCACAGGAAGAGATCTGGAGAATTTAACCAAAAGGATGTGGAAGCAGGAAAGTGTAGAAAAGGACCCATGATCACTCCCTTTCTAGGTCTTAGTCTTCTCACTGCTTTAGAATTCAGCGGTTTCAGAAAGGCGTGGTCAATGGAAACTGCTCCCATACACTGATGTTTGCTGACTGGCAACACAAAACTAACTCAGTAATCTGCAAGAGGATGCCAGGCTTCTTTAGATATCCTACCAACTGTGAGAGGTACTTTCTACACACACTCACACTCATCTGTACAGCCTTATTTTAAGTTGGCAGGTGATAAAAACATCCTACTTCTCATCCATTCATTCTCAGAGTACTTTAACATCATGCACTTAAAAAAGTGAGAAGAGTGTTGGGAAGATCAGTCTACTTGAATTTGGAGGCAAAAGGATAAAATTGGCAAATATAACTAATAATTGAGCTGGTCCCCTAGCTCTTTTAGCTCTGGCAGAGGAGATTCTCCAGAACTGGTTGTCTTCTCCCAGACTGATGTGGTTGCTACAGATATGAAATTCATAATATTTAATGGATGAAGCCTTAGCTGAACTGAGCTTCCATTGCATGGTGCCTGGCTTGAACTTTATCAGAATGGGTCCATTTGGGCCTTAAAGCATCAAATGAATAAAGATTTAAGCTTAACGCCCTGGTCTCTGCTTAGGACGCAGGCCTTTTGCAGCTCTTCTCCTAGCTCCTGGCCATCAGAACAGGACAGGGGAGGAGCATTATTTAACTATGAATATTTCCTCCTGAGATATAGGCAAGAAAGAAGGGGTCTGACCTCTAGCCACTTCACCTCAATTGAGGTGAAAAGAATTGTCAATTCTGAAAACAAAACTATCTGTCTGGCCATCTTGTGCTGAAAATTTTTAAAGTTTCACTGTCTCATTTTACATTTTAAAATAATTTAAATGATTAAATTTTAGCTATCTGAACTGAGATTGGTATGACTAAAATACCAAAACTATATTTTGCAAGAAATTTGTCAATACACAAGCAGACATGAGATTTTTTTTTTTTATGTCTCATTTTACATTTTAAAATAATTTAAATGATTAAATTTTAGCTATCTGAACTGAGATTAGTATGACTAAAATACCAAAACTATATTTTGCAAGAAATTTGTCAATACACAAGCAGACATGAGATTTTTTTTTTTTAAAATTCTACTTAATTTTTTTGGTGAGTTGACTCTCAGAAGCAGAGTTGTGGTCATCATCTTCCTCACTTTATAGCACATTATCACTATTGTCATTGATCGATTTGCAGACCCTTTCCTTTTGTTTACATTAATTTATTCAAAAATTCAGTCATTCATAAAATTCATGTTGCCTCATCCACACCTGTCCTAGTTGCTGCTTGGAGCTCCACAGTTTGCATCCCTCACGTTTTACCTCTCCACAGTGATGGAATTGCAAACCACCTGCAACTCCAAGCTACCATGAACAACACTGAAATGAATGTCATCGTACATGTCCCCTTTTGGACCTGTGTGCAAATTTCTTTGGGACATAATTCCAAGAGTTGAATGCTGAGTTATAGGATATAAATATACCTGATTTGATGCAGATGCCTGGTTGCTCTCCAGAATGGCTGTATTAAATAGTACTTTGTATGTGTCAGGCACTGTGCCAGTCTACATTAACACCAACCACATAGAAGCTTTCCCCATACCCACATTCTTGCCCACACTTAGCATCATTCAGTTTCTTAATTTTGCCAGTCTAACATGTAAAGTGATAGTTCATGTTATTTTCATTTGAATTTCTCTGGTCATTCTTGCATTCAGTTCTTCATATGTTTTTGTGTTTCTTCTCTTGTAACTAGCTTGCTCATATTCTTTGTCAAGTATTTTATTATTTTTTCTTTTTGATTTGCAGAAGCTTCTTGTATATTCTAGATATTAATCTCTTACAAGGTTTAAATACTGAAACTTTGTGATAATTGGTCATATCAATGTGTTGTTTGTAATACCCATTTAATATTTCTAAATTTATGTTTTGTTCAAGATTATTTCTTTTTTCATTCTGTTTTATTCACATCTTCTCTTTTTTATTCTTGATCAGACTTGAAAATAAATAAAAATGCTATTTTTAAAAGGAATAGTGTAGAGAACTAGAATCCTGTAAATGCATCATTTCTCCCCCAAATGATTTTTAGGTTTGATGTAATTAAATAAAAACATCACTGGATAGTTCTCAGGAACTTGGCAGAAGGATTACAAAGTTCATTCCAAAATGTGAATAAACATAATGGAACAATTAAGGAAAAAAATTGGAAAATTAAAATAGTGAGAATTGACCTCACAGATATTATAATGCATTTAAAATTACCAAAAGAAAGAAAAAAACAAAAACAAAAAATGAAGAAAGAATGACATTGATCAGTGACTGAACAGAAGGACCAGTGGTACAGAATAGATAGCAATTAAAAATGACTTGAATGTATGTAGTCATATACCTGTTAAAGGAAAACCGCACAGCAGTGTGAATTACTAAATAAAAAGTGTGTTACTAAATAAATGGGGTTGAGGGGTAGTATAGCTAAGTGCGTGGTTGACTCTGGAGCCCAACTGCCTCGCTTCAAATCTTGGATCATCTATTGTCTAGCTTTTTAACTTAGAGCAAGTCACTTAGCCTCTCTGTGCCTGTTTTGTCATTTGCAAAGTGAAGAGTACGTGGTAATACACAAGAAAATGTTTTGAATGGTGTCTGGCACATAGAAAGTACTATTCAAATGTTAGTTATTATTTACCTCTTTTAAAATGTCATGTTAAAGTTTTATCAGTCTCCTTCCCCAGCATTCTGTACAAATATCACAAAGACAATAAAATACAGAACCCATAACTCAAACCATAATGGAAGAGGAAAGGCTGCCAAGTGTAGGGGAGATCAAGCCAAGCTTGATGGAGGAAGAATGCCTGCAGCTGACAGAGCAAGGGCTCCAAAGAAAGTGGGACAAGCTGGGAAGCAAAGGCAGCAATCCTTCGTGTGGAATGGGCGATGAGGGCCAGAAGCTGAGGCTTCCTTGATTTCATTCAGCTCCATGGAAAAGCAGAGAGGAGATAACTGGAAGACGAGATACACAAACCCACCATCTTTGTAGGAAGCAGTCTGTGAGGGAGGCAGCGAGAGGAGAGAGACTCCAAATTCTGAACAGCCCTGAAGCTGCTTACCTTGTTTTCTAGGGAGAAGTAATAACTAAATGAATTCTCTATTAATCGTCTGTATCAGGCGTGTATTTCTTTGAATAATTTTGTTGATTGTGTTTGGTTTTTAGTCCTCTTTACTACATAAAAAACAAACTCATAGAGAAAGAGAAACAAAAAGAAGCAGTGAAAACAAAAACACCACAGATTAAGACCTAGCATGTCTGTATTATCAAAAAATATAAACAGACTAAAATTACCTATCATAGGGAGTATGATCTTACTGTGGAATGAGTTGATTTCTGGGCCAGCACCATTAAAAGAGACAAATATGAGCTCTATATAATGATAAAGGGCCCAATCCACGTACATGAATAAGAGGCTGTTTTAGGCTGTGATTAAACAGATCAAATTAGTCATTTAAAATTCACCTATTTAATAAATCCATTTATTGTAACAATGAAAGGACCAGTTGTAGATTTCAGTTAATACAGCTGCTTAAACAGCTGCAATACTGCAATGATTATTTTCAGATTGGATTGCATACGTTTTAGTCTAGTTTATAAAAATACTTTTTAAGGTCTCAATTTGTGTTAAAGATAGCATTCTTTTTATTTTATGCCATAGTCCACAGAACCTATTACAGGATATATTCAATTTAAGCTGAAAAGTCTTTAATTACTTCATAAGAAATGACCATGCAGAATGTAGAAAGTGAACATACGTTCTAAAGTTTCCATGACAATCATGAATTATATCAAAGCTCAAGGTAAGTGTCAATGTTTCTTTATTGAGCTAATATATACAATTTGTTTTGAAGGTGCCCATGCTTTGTTTTAAGCGCCTCTTGTCTGTCTTTGCAGCTGTTGTACAAGTATGTATATCATGGGAAGACATTTTTGGACCACTCCTTCTTCTGTCCTTTCTCCCCTTTCCTGTCTTCCTCTCCGATCTTCTCTCCCACCAGCCACTCATAGTCTTCTCCATCTTCGATATGCAGAATAGGTCATACTTGATAGCATTTTCAAAAGAAACAAACAAACGTACAAGCTATCAACGTTCCAAATGGCACATTAAGTTATACACTTCTCACTCTGAATGATTATGTTCAGAAACTGGAATGTTAGCTAAAATATATTTTCATTAACATGTTGTTCTTTGCAGTTAGGATTAGAGCTGGGCTATAGTCACAATGTAAACTCTGTGGAGACAAAAATTTATGCCTTATGGCTCAATGAATATTTAAATTTTTCTCTGTAATTCAGATACAACTTTATTGTAAACTTTAACAACTGTACAGCAAAGATCTTAACATTTATCAACATCAACAAGTTGTTCTAATCCAATTTGTGTGACAAGCATTGCACAGGACATTTGTAATATTACAGCTACAATCCATTTATGAATTCAGGGACAGCCATGATGTAATACCGAGGGACTGGTACATATAGAAAGGAAACAAAATTTGGTGGGATATTTGTGGTCAGTTTATTTTATTTTTATTTTTATTTTTTTTATTTTTTATTTTTTTTCCTTTTTGTCTTTTTTTCGTGACCAGCAATGGATCGCAACCCTCAGTGTCACACCTGTACCGGACCGGGACCGGCAACGGGATCGCAACCCTCGGTGTCGCGCCCGCACCTCGCTCAGCCAGTGAGCGGCCGGTGTGTATGTGGGATCCGAACCCTCGGCGGGAGCGCCGCCGTGCT
>NW_007726617.1:540893-544168 GCF_000696425.1 Galeopterus variegatus
AACCCTCAGTGTCACAACCTGTACCGGACCGGGACCGGCAACGGGATCGCAACCCTCGGTGTCGCGCCCGCACCTCGCTCAGCCAGTGAGCGGCCGGTGTGTATGTGGGATCCGAACCCTCGGCGGGAGCGCCGCCGTGCTCACAAGCGGCACACTGTAGCAGTGCGCCACCGGGCCGGCCCTTTGTGGTCAATTTAAACTGGGTAAATATTTTCAAATGCATAAAGGAGAATACAAAACAGACTTGGAGGGACTGATGCAAATGTGGGCAGGTCCATCATGGGTAAATGTAGTATGACTCTAAGCAGTAGGGAGCTGCAAGCTGGAAATAATGGTCAAGTTGATGTGTCAACTTGACTGGGCCATGAGGTACCCAGATATTTGGATAAACATTATTTCTAGCTGTGTCTGTAAAGGTATTTCTGGATGATATTAGCATTTGAATCAGCAGAACGAGTAAAGCAGATTGCCTTTGCCCTGATGTGGGTGGGCATCAGTCAAATGGTTGAGGGCTTGAATAGAACAAGAAGGTGGAAAAAGAGAGAATTTGTGCTCTGTCTGCCTGCTGGTCTGAGCTGAAACACCGGTCTTTTCCTGGCCTCAGGCTGGGACTTACACCATTGTCTTTCCTGGTGCTCAGACTTTCAGACTTGGTCTGGAACGGACCCACTGATTCTCTAGTTTGCTGACTATAGATTGTGGTACTTCTCCATAATCATATGAGCCACATTCTTATAATAAATATATAAATATAAATATAAATATGTATGTATCTCCTGTTGGTTCTATTTCTCTGAAGAAACCCAATACACTGGGTCAGGCTGCTGACTATAGATTGTGGTACTTCTCCATAATCATATGAGCCACATTCTTATAATAAATATAAATATAAATATAAATATAAATATAAATATGTATGTATCTCCTGTTGGTTCTATTTCTCTGAAGAAACCCAATACACTGGGTCAGGCAGGAGATGTTCTGAGGCTGGGGGATGTACTGTAAAGAACCAGTCAGTATGTGGTGGAAAACCAAGGAGTCAGAAATGAAGGAGGGAGCAGTCCATTTCCCCAGATGGCTCTTTCTGAAAGGCTTCCCATGGCTGGCTCGATCTCACCCTTTAGACTTTAGGCTTTCACTCACCCTCCAGTACAAGTGACTCTCACTCTTCACCCCTCTAATTGGTCTTTGTCCTGCCGCAATGTTTATATCAACCATAGCACTTACCATAACCTGAACTTATTATTTACATGTCTTTTACCTGGGGCTCTCACTTGACTGGGAGCCCTGTGAGGGCAGTAATCTTAGTGATCTTGTTCATGACTGTAAAACTCAGAGTGGTGCCCAGCACATCATCGCTGAATGATGGGTTGGTTGGTTGAGTGAATAAATGAAAAACAGAAAGAGTTGATTTGCTTCAAGGAAAAAGCAGTAGATGATAGCAGATGAGCTGGCAGTCAGAAAGATTTGTATTCAAATTCGGCTTCACCAGTAACTAGCTATGCATGGTCAAGTGACTTAACTTCTCTGGGCCTCCATTTCCTCTTGTATAAATTGGGTAACATATCCTACATTGGTTGTAAAGGTAAAGGAGATACTTTATGTGAAGTGATTAGCACCGTATTTGTATTAGTTATCTATTGCTCTGTAAAAAATTAGTCTCAAACATTGTAACTGTAAACAGGGAACAATTATTATATCACTAGTTCCAGGGGTTAGGAATCTGGGATTGCTAAATTTAGTCCTCTGGCTCTCTCACAAGGCTGCAATCAAGGTGTCAACCAAGGCTGCAATCATTTCCAGGCTTAATTTAGGGAGGATCCACTTCCTAAGTTCGCTCATGTGGCTGTTAGTAGACCTCAAATGATCTGCTTCAAAGCTCACTTACATGTGCCTCTCTGTAGGGCTTATCTTATAACATGGCAGCTGGCTTCCCCTAGAGTGAGCAAGCCAAGAGAGAGCTAGAGGAAGACAAGTCACAATCTTTTTATAACCTAATCTCAGAAGTGACATCTCATCATTTGAGCCATATTCCATTTTGTTAGAAGTGAGTTACTAGGTCCTGCTCACACCCAAGAAGAAGAAATTACACAAGGGCATGAGTATCAGGAGTCAGGGATTAGGAAGCCATTTGGGTTTACCCCTGCCAGGCAAAGTACATTGTACATTTTATTCTCACAGTCCTATGAGAGAGGTAGAGTTATTAGCCTCATTTAATAAATGGGAAAATGGGACAAAGAGAGGTTTAGTATTCTTACAAAAGTCCCACAGCTTGTGTGTAGCACCCTCAGGCTTCAAAATATCATAATCTGACTCCTGATACCATGTTCTTAACCTCAGTGATACATTTACTCTCATGAAAGAGCTCAATAGGGCTGGCCCCGTGGCTCATTCGGGAGAGTGCGGCGCTGGTAGGGCCGAGGCCTATATAGGGATGGCCAGTGCGCTCACTGGCTGAGTGTGGTGTGGACCACACTGTGCTGAGGGTTGCGATGCCCTTACTTGTCAAAAAAAAAAAAAAAAAAAGCAAGAGCTCAATAAATGGTAGCTGTTGCCATTAAATGCAGGGACAATGGGTATTACAAAGAATATTCAAAGAGCAGAACAGTGGGAAAAGAACCCAGGAGGTGGGTAGCTCTACTTGAGAAACTGAGAAAGAAGCTGAAATTTCACAGCCAGGAGAAAATACAGCAATTTCTGATTGCCTTAAGTCCAGGAACTACCATCAAGTCCTGGAGATTAGGGCTATCAGGAGAGCATTTTTAAGGGTAAAAAGCATGGGTTTGACTCAGAAAGAAAAGAGCCTGGCTAAAGACAGCATCATAGCCTCGGGAGATGAGACAGCATTCTAGAAACCTGGGAAAGATTTTTAGAACCTTAAACATCTGCCACCATATTGTGATTTTTTTTGCTAACTCGGGGACTTTCAGGGTAAAAGTTTTGGCCTAGGAAAATAAGTTTTGCTTTTGGCAAGAGAAAAAAAAAACAGTATTTACTGAAATGGCATGTATCCTTTCAGATTTTTTTTGCTAACTCGGGGACTTTCAGGGTAAAAGTTTTGGCCTAGGAAAATAAGTTTTTGCTTTTGGCAAGAGAAAAAAAAACCAGTATTTACTGAAATGGCATGTATCCTTTCGTCTGTTTCCTTACATTTTAAAATATCGTTTCAAACAAGACTCATGACACAAGGGCTAAGTTTGCATTACATCCCTGGAAAGGAAATAACAGCCACACACATGACACCTGACAAAGGATTCCAATACTCAGGGCCTTAG
>NW_007726617.1:544623-549074 GCF_000696425.1 Galeopterus variegatus
GATTTTTTTTGCTAACTCGGGGACTTTCAGGGTAAAAGTTTTGGCCTAGGAAAATAAGTTTTTGCTTTTGGCAAGAGAAAAAAAAACCAGTATTTACTGAAATGGCATGTATCCTTTCGTCTGTTTCCTTACATTTTAAAATATCGTTTCAAACAAGACTCATGACACAAGGGCTAAGTTTGCATTACATCCCTGGAAAGGAAATAACAGCCACACACATGACACCTGACAAAGGATTCCAATACTCAGGGCCTTAGGAACATTTATCATTCCAGCAAACATGGGCTTCTATAAAGTGAAACAACAGCCTCTCCTTTCTAAGCTAAACAGGTGGTGAGAACATCTGGTTAGACAGCAGGAAACATAAAATAAAGATAATTTAATTTGGATTCATGCTAACTAGTTACATCCAAAAAGAGATTTTTAAAGGCAGTCACAGCTGGAGCTCAGATAATCAGCCAATAGTGCTAGCAAAGTCATAACAGAAAGCGGCGTATGTTGTTAGGTTTTTCAAGGAGAGAAAATTGGTTCTTTCACTAATCTCTAACTCTGGGCCAGAATATGAAGTGGGGAAGAGTGAATAACATGTGATGAGCTCTTTTCTTCTTGAGGTATGTCTCACTTTAAGAAATGCAGTTTGGACTTCTGATCAAGATGGCAGAATAGACAGTCCCCAGCATCACTCACTCCCACATCAAACAATAACAACTATTAAAAAGCAACAAATTCCAAGCTGGGGCCACTAGAGCTCAGGAGAAAAGGATGAGAGACCTATGGCACTCATGAAGGCAGGAGAAGCCAGGATGAGGAAGAAAGGACCACTCTGACCACTTTGAGTCCCAAGCACTAGAACGCTGGCCTTGGTGAGCACACAAAGCAAAAGCTGCAAAAGCTGCAGCAGCTGCAGCTGTGCCCTTTGGGTGGAGTAGCTTGGAGGCTGCAGGGGAGAAGAGGGCGTTGGTGGCCACCAGGCGAGCAAGACCACTAACAGGGTTCCAGCGGACCCACATGGGAGCAAGGGGCTACAGACAACTCAAAAAAGGAGCCACTCGGAGGCCCATGAGTCATCACAAGAGACTAGTGTATGGCCTACCCCATGGGAAGTGTTTGGAGTGTGGGCGATGGGGGAGACTGGCCCACTGGGGGAACACTGGGGCACAGCATGGGCAGCTGATCTGCCCTCCAATCAGCACAGGACCACTCAGTGGAGACTGGTCAGGAATATAGAACTGCAGGAGTGCAGTTTGCTGAAAAGACTCAGACCCAGACCAGAGTTTCCACACAACATGAGACCTGAAAGTACATACGAGGTCAACCATTAAAAACTGAGATTCACAAAAAGCCTTTCCCAGGGAATCAGCAGCAATGAAGCAATTTAGCTAAACCACAGGGCTCAAGTGCTGGTCCCAACAGGAAGTCCCTCCATTTTAGAAGTATGCAAAAGACAACAAGTTAGTTCCAGTGCAGAGTTTAAATGCTGGAGGTAGCTAGTAATCCAACACAAAACTGAAAGAAAAAACAAAACACCCACACATCAGAGATAAAATTCTGGTATTAACCAGTAAAGGCCTAACCCCACCAAAGAACACCTATAAAACCTAGAAGGACTGGGAGCTTCCAGGCTTCCAAGCCAGGGTTGGGGGAGGGCATGGGCCTCAGCCACGCCTCCCAGACGTTAACATCCAGCCCGGTAAGGACCACCAGGCTGCTGCCAGAAGCACCTTGGGCTCCCAAGCTAGGGTGATGGGGCCTCAGCCATGCCCCCCTGATGTACACATCCACCCCGGCCACCACTGAGCTGCTGCTGGCAGCACCCTGAGCTCCCCTGCCGGAATGAGGGGGGTGCCACGGGCCTTGACCACATCCCCTCCCTCCTTCCTCCTCCTCCTGTCCTATCCGCTTCCCTCTTCTCCCCCGCCCCCCACTGCTCTGCAACATCTTTGAATGTAAAATAATAATAATAATAAATTAATTAAAAAAATAAGATTATAACATAAGTATTTTCTCATGGCAATAACTACTTTTAAGGGTGTGTTTTTATATTAGCACTTGGCTGCAATTCTTATTCAGTCATACGGCTATATCAGAATTATTTAGTCTGTGTCTTTTTCTTGAATATTTGGGTTGTTTCCAATTTATTGATACTGTACCAGAATGCTGATATGAACGTTCTTCCTGATCAGTTTTTGCATGCATCTCTGATTGGTCCTTTATGACAGTGTTAGAAGAGGATACCAAGTTTGCTTTTTTAATCTCTCTATGAAAATGCTGTTTTCAATCACTCCGTTTGATACACGATCAACTCAGCTTCTACAATATTGCATCCCAGCTAGAATCCATGGCCCCATCAGGCCTCTGTATGTCTGGGAAGGGAGAAGAGATGCAAAGCAGATGTGCCTTTAGATTTTATGTAAGACTTTGTGTAAATCTTTTGTTTTACTACCTGTTTATATTATCAAGCTCATACTGAGAAAAGTGAGAAAAAAAATCTTCCATAAACCTCTTGGCTAGCACCTAGGAGGATGGGAGCATTGCTCACTTCAGCTTCAGTCATCTTGTGCCTGGTTATGAAAACCATGGTTAAACATCATGACTTCATGATCATTTGTCACATTTGGAACCCATGTTTTTCATCGAGATATAACTGCTAACATTTCCTAATGCCCTAATGACCCATAATTAAAATTTAAAATAAAATTCCTGAAAATTAAGGAAAGATTAGATTAACTTTTTGACTCTTCCACTGTTCTGATATGCAGGCTTGAGTAGGTTGGATACAGGAGCATGCATTTCATATTTTCTCATTTTGGGTCAAACTGGGGCCTATAAGCAATCCACTGGGACCAATTAATTTCTAGGGCAGAGGGCTTTGACCATGTGCTTTGACAATATTCCCACATTATACTCCTAAGGTTCTGTTATCCGTGTTATGAAAAATCTGGGAAGTTAACATATGTGTTAAACTATAGAACAATATTAATAACAATAGTTTCCACTTATCAAGCCCTTCCTTGTTCCAAAGATTCACCTTATGCTTTACAGGACATCTCCTTCAACCCTCTCATCACCATGAGGTGCTATTATTGTTTTCTCCATTTTTCAAGTGAGAAAACTGAGGCCAATTCAAATGGGTAGTGTGACATGAGATTGTAATGCAGGAGATGTATTTACGAGATTTGGAGACTCTCAGCTCACAGCTCATGTGGACACCATGGACTTCCACTTTCCATGGATGCATTAGGATAACACATGAAATAGAAGTTGAGAGAACTAAAGACAGACCTTTGAGTAACATCAATATTTAAGTGTCAGGAAGAGAAATAGGAGTCGATGAAAGTGACTGCAAAGACATGGTCAGATTAGAGGGGAACCTGAAAAAAAAAAAATGACAGAGAAGAAGCAATTTTCAAAAAGGAGGATGTCGGCCTGGATCTCAGATCCTTCTGCCCCTTCCTGTGCAGGCTGTGCGTCAGGTAATTGAAAGAAGATTCTGGCAGCTTTATGCGAAGTAGACATATTTTGTTCTTCAGATATGAGCTTCACAGACATGCTTTCTTCTCAGACATGAGCTCTGCCGACCCCTCTCCGACTAGCAGTTCAGAGCAGTTACCTTTATACTCTTAGTACACAATAGCAGCCACAAGCCAAGCATTACATAATTACAGCAATCATGCTGAATCAGTAAACAGGCATACATGTGCAGTTACACTGCTTTTATAACTTGTTTTTAGTGAACGTGCTGAATCTTGCCCATTTGTAACAGATGTGAGGTGAGTGAGCCTGACTAAACTTTTCTACTTTCCTTACAGAGGGAAATGTCAACAAATATCACCAAGCACCAGAGTAACAAGATAAGGCCTAAAGTGTGTCTATTACTCAAACGTCCATCAGTAAGAAAGTGAATAAATAAACTGTTGTACTCACACAACGGACTACTTACTATACAGCAAGTAAAAATTAATGAAATAAATTGACATGCAACAGTGTAAATGAATTTTGGCAATATAATGTTAAGTGAAAAGTTTCTTTTTCATTATAAAAGTTTGTTTATTTATTAACATTATTAGTTTTTTGCATTCTAAGATGTTGCAGAGCAGTTGGGAGACAGGGTGAAGGAAATAGAATAGAAGGAGGAAGGAGGGGAGCTGTGGTTGAGGCCTGTGGCACACCCCTCATTCTTGAAGGGGAGACCAGGGGGCTTCCAGCGGTGGCTTGATCATTTTGGGGCTGAATGCAGATGTCAGGGGTGTGTGGCTGAAGCCCTCAGCCCCACACCACCCCAGCTTGGGAGACCAGGGGGCTTCCAGCAGTGGCTTGGTGCTCTTCACGGGGCTGATTGCAGGTGCTGGGGGGGTATGGCTGAAGTCTCAGCCCCTCACCACCCTGGCTCGAGAGCCGGGGGCACTTCCTGTGGTGGATCGGTGGTCGTTGCTTGGCTGGTTGTGGGTGTT
>NW_007726617.1:549450-551302 GCF_000696425.1 Galeopterus variegatus
GGCTGAAGCCCTCAGCCCCACACCACCCCAGCTTGGGAGACCAGGGGGCTTCCAGCAGTGGCTTGGTGCTCTTCACGGGGCTGATTGCAGGTGCTGGGGGGGTATGGCTGAAGTCTCAGCCCCTCACCACCCTGGCTCGAGAGCCGGGGGCACTTCCTGTGGTGGATCGGTGGTCGTTGCTTGGCTGGTTGTGGGTGTTGGGGGGGCATGGCCAAGGCCCTAGGCCCCCCACCATCTGAAGTTTCTAAAAGAATTATGTGCAGTATGACACTTTTTTAAAACAAAAAATGTAGTTCCAAACTAAAGGGTCACAAAGATTGATTATGTTTTGTAAACATGAGTATACTAATTATTCTGATTTGATCACCACATATTGTACACATATTTTAATATTTGCTGCTGTACTCCACAAATATATATAATCAATGATAAAAATCAAGTGATGTACATAGCATTCAGCATGATTTACTTAGGTGGAAGGAGTTAGGGCTATCTGATGGGGAGGGCTAGTATAGTTAGGTAGAGGTTATTTTTGAGTCTTTAACTTTTATTTCATGGGTGTATTTTAATAATAGTATACATAAAAACTAACTGAAGGAAAATGGGCCTTATGTGACCAATGTTGAGTTTGGTATGAGCCAAGGATTATGATTGATCCAATTCTGTGCATCCAAGGAACAAGAAAGAAAGGAAGAAAGAGAGAGAGAAAGAAAGAGGGAGGGGGTGAAGAAAAAAAATGTTCCTTGGATTGTGCAATCAGGAAGTTAGTCACTTGTGGCCTTCAGTGACAATGTCAGGGAATTTCAGAAGAAAAGATAATTTGCAGCATAGAGAGTGAAAGCAGTATGTACTTTTTGAAAAGCTCGGTTGAGGAGTAAGAGGAGGAGGTAGAATGTTGAAGGGAGAGAACAAAACAGGTAGGTGACCTCTGGGCCAGACTTCATGAGCCCAATTTCTAGCTCTGCCATTCATAAGCTGGGTGACTTTGGGACAGTTAACTGAGTTCTCTGTGCCTCATTTCTCAAATATAAATCTGGGAAAGGTAATGCTTTATAGGATCATTATGTGTATTAAATGACTTGTAAAACATGAGGACCAGTGCTGATGCAAAACAAGTACCTTATACGTGTTTGCTAAACAAGCACAGCTAGAGGAGATGCAGAGTAAAAGGAGTTTTGTTTTATTTTCAGTGGGAGATATTGGAGAAAAAGCTTTACTATAGAGGAGAAATGAAGTAATTAATGATGTAAAGTCCTGGAAAAGATGAGCAGGAATAGGGTACAGGGGACAGACAAAGAGATTTTTCCTGGGTAGGAAGAAGGCTAGAACTTGTTTTGAGAGTACAGAAAAAGAGACAATATTAAATGCAGGAGTAGAAACCTTTAAGGAGACAGTATAGGAGAGAGGAGCTGAGATAGGGAGTTTCCATCTGATGGACTGTATAGTCCTTGTTATTCAATAGGTCAAGTGTGTGGGGAACTTGAAGAAAGTATTTATGACATAGAACATCCATCACAAGAAATGAGAGAAAAAGGGGGTGGTCAGTTAGCTCAATTGGTTAGAGCATGGTGCTGATAATACCAAAGTTCAGGATTTGAACTCTGTACCAGCCAGCCACCAAAAAAAAAAAAAAAAAATGGGAGAGGAAGTTTATAGAGACATGCACAAAGGACTGTCAAGTGATGGTGAATATACAGCTGAAACTGGATACAAACAATTATAATACCAACATACATAATCATGTATGTGTGTGTGTGTGCACTTCAATAACTGGTTAGAGAAATAGAGAAAGCAGATAGTTGGATTGTGCCAAGATTTGGTACTTACAGGTTGTGTGTTTATGGAGGGAAAG
>NW_007726617.1:552068-558701 GCF_000696425.1 Galeopterus variegatus
GGAGAGGAAGTTTATAGAGACATGCACAAAGGACTGTCAAGTGATGGTGAATATACAGCTGGAACTGGATACA
Organism: Galeopterus variegatus; assembly: GCF_000696425.1. Classification (NCBI taxonomy): domain Eukaryota; kingdom Metazoa; phylum Chordata; class Mammalia; order Dermoptera; family Cynocephalidae; genus Galeopterus; species Galeopterus variegatus. Next base: position 552,142 of record NW_007726617.1, read on the forward strand.
AACAATTATAATACCAACATACATAATCATGTATGTGTGTGTGTGTGCACTTCAATAACTGGTTAGAGAAATAGAGAAGGCAGATAGTTGGATTGTGCCAAGATTTGGTACTTACAGGTTGTGTGTTTATGGAGGGAAAGAAGGTTGAAACATTGGAGATTCTGACATAAGGATAAGGTGGATAAGGTGATACTACATGGACAGGGCTTGCGTACATGAAGAAGTCAGAAGAGGGGTGGTATATGGAGAGAAAGGTAGTTGCAGAAGGACTAGAAATCTTGATTTGTTTGATTGATGTCTTGTGAATAAAGGAGTTTAGGGGGAAGAGGCTATTATCTGAGAGCAGCATACTAGCTTCTGCCATAGAACATTTCCAGTTGGTACAAAGAACAGGTGTGACCATAGGAACATTGGGCAAAATGCAAACAAAGGCCTTTGCAATGGAGAATATTAGGTGATTTTGAAGTCAGCAGCTGCGTTAGTAATTCCACTACCATTTATCTACACGACAAAGAGGTCTCTACCCAGCCTGCCAGAAGGGTGCAAACTACTTGCTGATAGCAGCTTTGGTGTCAAATGGCTCATTGAGATAGATACTGTCTTCTGCAGAACAAAGGATGTGATGCAATCCAAAGAAAGTGTAGTGGAAGCTGAGAGTCTTGTGAGTCTTCAAATCTCTTGGATGAGAACAGCCAATGATGCAAATCAGGGATGTGGGCAGAGGAGCTGGAGAATTGCTGACTGCATAGTAGTGAGTCACGGGAGGTCACAAAGCAGACCACTGGGATCCTGCCAACCAACTGCAGCCATGGCTGGCAAAAGTTCTAAATATGTCCAAGAAGAGAACACCAGGTCCTGGAAATTTCCATTGCTGTGGTCATCCATGCTGCTCCTCAGATTCTGGGGTTGAATTCTGTGTCCCTGAAACTAATGTGTGAAGAGTTTGATCAGGGGAATCTGACAACAAGCCACAACAATTCTCTCTTTAATCACTCCATTTGCCTTCTCTCACATCTCTGCTGCCAGAGTGCTCTATGCATTTTTAAAAGCAACAAAAGATGAGGAAATCTCTGCCTCAGGAAACCATCATTCTACTTTGTGTTTCAAAAATTTGACTCAGAGCCCTAACACCTACCTGCACAGAAGGTAGGAGGAGTGCTGCTACTACAACAAGGAGGCTCAAGTCAGGGAAAAGCCCTGGGCAGCCCTATTCCCACCCACACACAAGGCAGGAGGAGAACCACCACTGGGATAGGGAGGCACCGCACCACTTACATTGAGGTGATCCATAACAGCAGCCACCACAGCTTCTACCACCACAAGGATGGCTTGCTGCCACAGTAGCAGCCATGATCACCATGCAGGTGGTCTGTCATATATTAAACTGTGTCAGCACAAGGAGAGACATCAGAGGAGCCTGGAAAAAGAAGAGGAAGTCTTTCTCCTCAAAGTCCACTCCAGAGTAATAGAGGAAGCAACTGATCAGAAATCAATGTAGCAATACTAGAAATATGAAAAAACAAGAAATTATGACACTGTCAAAAGAAAACATTAATTTTCAAGTACCAGACCCTATAGAGCAGGAAACTCTTAAAATTCCTGAAAAGGAATTCTGAACAACAATATTGAGGAAACTCAATAAGGTAAGAGAACAGCCAGTTAGACAACACAATGAAATGAGAAAAAAATATCCAGGATACAAGGAGGAAATTTACCAAGAGATTAACACCATAAAAAAGAATGTAGCAGAACTCCTGGAACTGAAGGATTCTTTCAATAAAATAAAAAACACAACTGAGAGCTGAAGCAGCAGATTAGAGGAAGTAGAAGAAAGATTTATCATTTTGAAGATGGTCTTTGTGAAATAATCCAGGTGGAGAAAAAAAGGAAAAAATTTTTTAAAGTGAAGAAAGTCAAAGAGAGCTATCAGACAAACTTAAGCACACAGATTTATCATTTTGAAGATGGTCTTTGTGAAATAATCCAGGTGGAGAAAAAAAGGAAAAAAGAATTTTAAAAAGTGAAGAAAGTCAAAGAGAGCTATCAGACAAACTTAAGCACACAAACATCCAAATCATGGTTTCCAGAAGAGGAGGAGAAATGTAAAGGCATTGAAAATCCATTCAATGAAATAATAACAGAAATCTTCCCAGGTATAGGGATAAACACAGACCTTCACATGTGGGAAGCTCAAAGATCCACAAAGAGATTCAATCCAAAAAGATTCTTTCTGAGACATATAACAGTAAAAATGGCAAAGCTGAAAGACAAAGAAAAATCCTAAAAGCAGCATGAGAAAGGTGTCAAGTCACTTATATGGAAGCCCCTTTCAGACTAACAGCAGACTTCTCCACTGGAGTTGTACATCAAGAAGAAAATCAGATGACACATTCAAAATACTAAAAGAAAAAATCTGCCAGCCAAGAATACTATCTCAGCAAGGCTATTCACCAGAAATGTGGGAGAAGTAGTGTATTTTCCAGACAAACAAAAGCTTGAGAGTTCACCACCACACAACCGGCCCTGTAAGAAATTCTCAAGGGAGTCCTGTACCTAGAATTGGAAAAACAATAATCACTACAATGCATACACAAGAAAAAAGAAAAGCCACTGGTAAAACACAAATGCAAAGGAGAAGGAAAAAAGAAACTAAGTCATACCATCTCAAGAAAATCAACATACATTGAAGATGAACAATAAAAGGGGAAGAAAAGAACAAAAGATATTTAAAATATCTAAACAAAATGTGATAAAATTCCGGGAATAAGACAATGCCTCTCAATAACAACCTTAAATGTAAATGCATTGAACTCCCCACTCAAAAGACACAGACTCACAGATTGGATTAAAAAGCTAGACCCAACTATATTCCACCTTTAAGAGACTCACCTCACCAGTAACACACACAAACTAATAGTGAAGGGATTGAAAAAGATATACCATGCAAATGGAAACCAAAAATGAGCCGGAGTAGTTATTCTTACATAGGATAAAATAGACTTTAAAACGAAATCAGTAAAAAGAGACAAAGAAGGCCACTATATACTGATAAAGGGATCTACCCAACAAGAAGATATAACAATCATAAATATATATGCATCAACACTGGAGCACCCAGATATACAAAGCAAGCACTATTAGACCTAAAGAAAGAGATAGACCCCAAAACAATAATACTGGGGTACCTGAACTCCCCTCTCTCAGCACTGGAAAGCTCATCCAGGAAACAAATCAACAGAGAAACACAGGATTTAAACTATACTTTAGACCAGATATCTACAGAGCATTTCATCCAACAACTACAGATATACATTCTTCTCCTCAGTACATGGAACATTACCCAGAACAGACCATGTTAGGTCACAAATAAAGGCTCAATGAATTTTAAAAACTCTAAGTCATCTCAAGTATGTTTTCAGATCACAACATATTAAAATCAGAAATTAATTACAAGGGAAATTCAGGACACTGTACAAATACATGGAAATTAACAGTAGGTTCCTGGAATGACCTATGGGTCCAAGAACAAATTAAACAGTAAATCCAAAAATTTCTTGAAACCAACATGAATAAAGACACATCATACCAGAACCTTTGGGATACTATAAAAGCTGCACAAGGAGGAAATTTATTGCAATAAATGCTTACATAAAAAAATAGAAAGATTTCAAATAAACAACCTAATGATATACCTCAAAGAACTAGAAAAATAAGAACAATTCAACCCCAAATTTAGTAGACAGAAAGAAATAATTAACATCAGAGCAGAACTAAATGATGTATAGACCCAAAAAATAATACAAAAGATCAATGAAAGAAAAAGTTGTTTTATGAGAAGATTAATAAAACAGACAAATCATTAGGTAGGTCAACCACAACAACAACAACAACAACAAAAAAAAAAAAAAAAAAAAGAGAGAGAGAGAGAGAGAAGCCCCAAATTTAAAAAATCAGAAATGAAAAGGGAAACATTACAACTGATACCACAGAAATACAAAGAATTATTAGAGACTATTAAAAACAACTATATGTCAACAAATTTGAAAACCTGGAAGAAATATATAAATTTCTGTACACATACAAACTACCAAGACTGAACCAAGAAGATATAAAAAACCTGAACAGACCAATAACAAGCAATGAGATTGAAGCAGTAATTAGCAGTCTTCCAACAAAGAAAAGCCCAAGACAAACCTTTTAAGAGGAATTAATACCAACTCTCTTTAAACTATTCCAAAAAATTGAAACAAGAGGCCATTCTCCCAAACTCATTCTACGAGGCCAGCATCACTCTAATATCAAAACCAGACAAGTATACAACAGAAAAAGAAAACTGCAAGGCGATATCTCTGATGGACATAGATGCAAAAATCCTCAACAAAATATTGGCAATCAGAACACAGCAACACATCCAAAAAGTTCTCCACCATTATCAAGTGGGATTCATTCCAGGCATAAAAAGATGGTTTGACATATGCTAGTCAATAAATGTGATACACTACATTAACAAAATCAAAGACAAAAGCTATATGATTATTTCAAAATATGCAGAAAAAGCATTCAACAAAATTCCACATCCTTCATGACAGAGGCTCTCAAATTAGGAATAGAAGGAAAGTATCTCAACACAATAAAAGACATATATGACAAACCTACCACCAATATCATCCTGATATTTTTCCTGAACAGGAACTAGACAAAGATGCCCACAATCACCACTCCTATTTAACATAGTATTGGAAGTACTAGCCAGAGGAATCAGGCAAGAGAAAGAAATAAAGAACATCCAGATTGGAAAGGACAAATTCAAACTGTACCTGTTTGCAGACAACATGATCCTATATGTAAAACCTAAGACTCTACCAAGACACTCTTAGAGCTGATAAACAATTTCAGTAATGTTGCAGGATACAAAATCAACACCCCAAAACCAGTAGTGTTTTTATTCTCCAATAATGAACTAGCAGAAAAAGAAATCAAAAAAGTAAGTTCATTTATAATAGTCACCCAAAAAAGACAATATCTAGGAATCAATTTAACCAAGTAGGTGAAAGATCTCTACAAAGAGAACTATGAATCACTATTGAAAGAAATTAAAGAAGGCCTGAAAAGATGGAAAGACATTCCATGTTCTTGGACTGGAATAATCAACATTGTGAAAATGTCCATACTACCCTAAGTGATCTACAGATTCTATGAAATCCCCATCAAAATACCAGTAATGTTCTTCACAGAAATAGACAAAACTATCCTAACATTCATATCAAACAACAGAAGACTCTGAATACCCAAAGCAATCCTGAGCAAAGATAAACAAATAAACAAATAAAGCTGGAAGCACAATACTATCTTACTTCAAATTATACTACAAAGCTATAGTAACCAAAGCAGCATGGTATTGGCATAAAAATAGACACTCAGACCAATGGAACAGAATAGAGAAACTAACACACATACAGCAAACTGATCTTTCACAAAGGCAACAAGAATGTACATTGGGGAAAAGACTGCCTCTCCAATAAATGCTGCTGGGAAAATTGGACATCCATTTGCAGAAGAATGAAACTAGATCTGCACCTCTTGACATATATCAAAATCAGCTCCAAATGGATTAAAGATTTAAGCATAATACCTGAAACTATAAAGCTACTAAAGGAAAACATAAGGGAGACACTTCAGGAAGTAGGACTGGGCAAAAAATTTATAAATCAGATCCCAAAGTACAAGCAACAAAAGAAAAAAAAAATAGGATTATGTCAAGCTAAAAAGCTTCTGCACAGCAAAGGAAACAATTAACAGAGTGAAAAGACAACTTACAGAATGGGAGAAAATATTTGCAAACTATGCATCTGACAAGGGATTAATATCCAGAATATATAAGGAACTCAAACAACTACAGTAACAAAATGAATAACCCAGTTAAAAACTGGGCAAAGGAGCTGAATAGACATTTTTTGAAAGAAGACATACAAATGGACAACAGATACTTGAAAAAATGCTCAACATCAGTAATCATCAGGGAAATGCAAATTAAAACCTCATTAAGATATCATCTCACCCTAGTTTGACTAGGTATAATAAAAAATCTGAGAATAACAAATGCTGACAAGGATGCAGAGAAAGGAGAATTCTTCTACACTGTTGGTGGGACTGTAAATTAGTACAGTCACTATGGAAAACAATATGGAGGTTTCTCAAACAACTACAGATAGATCTACCATATGATCCTGCAATTCCACTTCTGGGTATGTACCAAAGGAATGGTAATCATCATGTTAAGGGATACCTGCACTCCTGTGTTCATCACACCTCTATCAATAATAGCCAAAATATGGAACCAACCTAAATGTACATCAATGAATGACTTTATAAGGAAAATGTGGTATATATACACAATGGAATACTACTCAGCCATAAAAAAGAATGAAATTCTGCCATTTGCAGCAACACAGATGAGCTTGGAGAAAATTACGGAAAGTAAAATAAGGCAGGCACAGAGGGAAAAAATACCACATGTCCTCACTCATAATTGGGAGCTAAGAGAGAAAGAAGGAAGGAAA
>NW_007726617.1:558915-560648 GCF_000696425.1 Galeopterus variegatus
GAGAAAGAAGGAAGGAAAGAAAGACCACAGTGGTGTGTTGGACTTGCAGAGGGAAAGAACAGACCTATGGTTTCTAAGGAGGTGCGGAGGAGCGGGGGTGAGGAGAGGATGTGTGGAGGACACGGGGAATAATTGCAATTTGTAGTAGGGGGCATCCTGATAGTACTGATTTGATCATCACATCTTGGGGCACAGGTGCTGATGGTCAGCTCTGTGCCCCATGAATATGCACAATCAAAGAAAAATAAAAGAGAAGAGAATACCGTCCCAAAGGCAGCACCACCTGTGGCAGATTACATCCTGTCTCCATAAGTGTTTCTGGGAGGTTATCAGGTAATAAGTGTAAGAACAAACACTTTCTCTGGTCTCTGGGAGAATGTTCTAAGGCTAAACTGCTTTAGGTCTGGAAATGTTGATGTCAGAGACTTATTTTCTTTAGTCATTGGAACTCATTAAAATCAGTGCAGGCTTTTTGCTAAGTTCTTCTTGTTTCCTTATTCTTTGTTTCCTTGAACACGTCTGTCTCCACCCAGCTACACTGCACCAACCTCCGGGTGGATTCTGTAGGTTTGTTAACATCAGTAATTAGTAATACCGTTCTCTTAAAGTCACAGCCTGTTGCTGCAGAGCACACAGATTGCATTCCCACAGACAGAAATACAGAAGGAGAAAAAAAGGAAAAGGGGATGGGCAATGTTTTCTGGCTCGGTGCACTGGAAAAATATGGCTCCCAGAGTCTGTTGAATCTGAATTCAAATCCTGACTTCTGCCACTAATAGCTTTATCATCTTAGGAAATTAACCTTTTTGAGCCTCAATTTCTTTATCTGGAACATGGAGACATTAATACCCACTTTATAGAATCGATAACAGGGTTAAATCATACTAACATGTATAAAATGCCATGTGTAATAAATAGTAGGTGATCAGGCAATAAATCCATATATTCCCCTCACTTGCTGTTTTTAACTTACATACGTGCCTTATCTTGGGTACTGTGTCAATGCAGAGCATAAGACATCTTATATTCTGATATTAAATTCCTAAAACTACAATAAACATATTTTTTTCTCCTGTGAGTTGAGTTTTATATTCTTTCAACTGTTACTTATTTCCCGATGGATTTCTACCTCCTTGCGTGATTCCCCATCTCCTGTCTTTATGGTGTTAACCATGGGGAAGCAAACTCTTTGGAATACTAGCCTCTGGAGCCTCCAATAAGAACCCTAGACATGATGTCACAGCAAAACCATGCACTGGGCCAAGGGTTTTTGAATCATTCATTGTTTTGGAATTATCCTTCACAAGTATTAAATTAACTCAGTACAACTGCATGTCAGTATAAGACTGGTTCCTTAAAATAAGTGGTCTTGTTCCTTTAGAAATCCAAGCATTATGTATCCTAACAAAGATATTTACTTATCATAATTAATTATCATTCAGATATTCTTCAATCGTGCATTAAAAATCTACTAGGACAGTAGTTCAACTTTGTTGCACATTGGAATCTCTCAGCTATCTTTAAAAAATACAGGATTTTCTTTGCCACTTCTAGATATTGTGACTTAATTGGTACAGGGTCAGGATTTCCCCAAATTTCTCTAACATATAACAAAGTTTGGAAATTGATATTTGACATTAATATTCACCCAACAGCCATAATAAAAAAAAGATGTTTATATCTGTACATATGTGCTTATATTAATGTTACCCAGCTTGACTTTACTGATCAAT
>NW_007726617.1:561145-565358 GCF_000696425.1 Galeopterus variegatus
TTTTTCCAGTAAAGGATAAACCTTACCAACTACATGACTGAATAAACTGTTATTATTTTCTCTTGTATCTTGTTTTTCTTTCCCAGGATACTCTGGTTTTAGCCATATACAGAAGTACTAAAGCAGACTAAGTGGAGGTGTGTGTGTGTGTGTGTGTGTGTGTGTTCATTTTTGTTTAGGGACAGCCAGGCTTATGCATGGCTTGCAAAAGCCACAGTGACACACTACTCAGTTTCCTCATACTTGACCCCTATTTTCTCTTCCTCTGCTGCTCATTCTCAGTCCATTTTCACCTTCCATTTCTTTCTGTCTAATACCTACTATTTGTAGAAATGGCAGAGCACTCATCATTTATGACATTAGGGAATGGGCACACACATCTTTCAGACTTGTTTATTTGACTGGGGATGTGGTGGCAGAACAAAGTGCTGGAATAAATTGAATATGGGCTTTGGAGCTGTATTGGTCCATTTCTGTTGCTTAAGCTGAGTCATTTATAAAGGAATGAAATCTATTTCTTACAATTTTGGAGGCTGGGAAGTCCAAAGTCCAGAGAACAGATCTGGTGAGGGCTTTCTGGTGGGGACTCTCTACAGCAATGTAGGGTATCAATAGCAAGAATAACAAGAGCAAGCAAACTTACCTTCTCACTTGCTCTCCTTATAAAGCTATCAGACCACACCCATGATAACTCATTACTCCCTGGATGAATTAATCCATTCAGGAGGGGACAGTCCTCACAATTCAATCACCTCTCAGAGGCTCCATCTTTCAAATACCATGATCCAATTTCTCACCCTCTTAATACTGTTGCAATGGAGGTCAAGTTTCCAATTCATGAACTTTGGGGGGGACACATTTGTCCCACAGCAGAAGCCAAAAGAACCTGCTAATTTAAATATTTACCTTTAGCACTAGATTGGTGGTTCTCAATCCTGGCTACTTAGGGGAATCATTTAAGGAGATTTTCTTTTCCTTTTTTCTTTTCCCTTAATGCCCAATATCTGGGCCCTACACCCATAGATTTTGATTCAATTGGTTTGGGTGGGGACCAAATTTGGGGAATTCATGTTTTCTTGTTTCTTTGCTAGAGCTCTTTAGGGAAATCTAATGTGAAAATTGAAATAAGTGTTGAAAGAAAAGGTAATATTTTGCCAGACAGAGATGTATCAAGGAAGGAAACAATATTGGCAAATATACATGAATGCAAGAATGTGCACAGATTTGGCTGTAATACAAATGAAAATGCATACAGTTGATTAAATCACATGGAATTGTTGCTTCTGAGTATAGTCAATTCAAATCAATGATTATTGAGTCAGCATCTACTGTGCACCTTCGTGATGCTACATGGCTCTTTGTTAACATCTCCCTCACAGCTGTCCGTTCACTTTATTGGAATTCTTTCCTGATCTGTTTGCTCCTCCCATGGTTGGGAATTTTTCATGCAAAGTCTCCATCTTTCTTTGCACCGTCAGGATCTGGCCAATAAAGCCTCACACATAGCTGGTCCTCACTGACTGTTTATGGATTGAATGTGTAAGTGAGCAAGAGGATGAAATGCTGAGTATCACAGGACTCGAATAAAAAGATACAAAGAGGCTCCTGCTTTCAGGGAATTTATATTCTAGTGTTAGCCACATGTTACATTGATGACACAATTAGAAAAAGATATGGGACATTCCCTTGCCCCATCCCCCCTTAATTAATGGCTAAAGCAATTGCTGAAACAATTGAAGGGAGATAGCTTTGAGTGGTTAAGAAGGGAAAAGATGAACATGGGACTAAGGAGTGAAGGAAGAAGGCTTCATGGAAGAAATTAAACTAAACTGGGTTTGGAAGTTGTGTCACAACTTGAAGAGTGAGACCAGGAGCAGGCATTCTCCAAAGAGAGAATTAGATGTGTGGAGATGATGATGATAAATGTGATGTGGTAACATCTGAATAAAGAGCTTGTTCTCTATGCAACTGGTCATCATAACTTATAAATTTTTCAAGAAATGACATGACAACAGCTGGATGAATGGAAATTTTCATCACTATATTCCTAGTTCCTAGAAGAATGTTTGACTTAAAATAGGTGCTTAATAAACACTTGCTGAATAAATAACAAAATAAGGGAAGAAATGAAGAATGCTGTATCCATCAGGAATTTATTGTTTGTTTGCATTTATTAAGCACTAACTGAATGCCTGGTTACATGCTAGAAACAAGGGACACAAAGATGAATAAAAATGTGTCCTTATTGTCCTGATAGTGTATAGTTATCAAATTTTCAGTTGCCTAAGAATAATCCAAGAAGCTTATTAAAAATGTGGATTCTTGGCAGAAAAAAAATGTGTATTCTTGGGATTCATCCCATGGAGATCCCAGAGATTCTTACTAATAATTCTTGGCAGAAAAAAAATGTGTATTCTTGGGATTCATCCCATGGAGATCCCAGAGATTCTGACTAATTCTGGGTTGGACTCAAGAACTTGCATTTTTCATAATAGTTTCCCACTGCCTCCAGGTATTCTGATGTCACTGGTCCAAGAATTATACTTTAAGAAACCCTAGCCTATCACATTTATCACCATTCTGTTAACCATAGCCAAAAGATAGAACCAACCTAAATGTCCATTGTCAGATGACTACATAAGGAAAATGTGGTATATTTACACAATGGATACTACTCTGCCATAAAAAAAAGAATGAAATACATGTATGAACTTGGAGAAAATCATCTTAAGTGAAATAAGCTAGGCACAGAAAGAGAAATATCACATGTCCCAACTCATATGTGGGAGCTAAAAAGTAAACAAATAAATTTTAAAAAATCAAAAGTAAAGAAGAAAGAAGGAAAGAAAAACAATGATCACAATAATAGGTTGAACTTTCAAAAGGAAGAGAACAGAACTGAGGTTACCAGAAGTGGGAAAGGGGGATGGGGAATAATGGAGGAATTGGTAAAGGGACATGAAAAACGATTACACTGAATATTGATTGTTGAATACACTAATTATCCTGATTCGATCATCACATATTGCACACAGGTATTGATATTCAACTCTGTACCTCACAGATACGTACAATCATCTGTGTTACAATTTTAAAAAATAATTTTAAAAAAAGAAAGAAAAGAAATCCTAGCCTAGAGAAAAGATCCAACAATCACCACACAACAGAAATTCCCTTATAATTGTGAATGTCAGGTAGTAGGTGCTATAGCAGAAGTTCCCTTAGGAGACCACAGAGGTGGTGTCCCTTGAAAAAAGAGGACATTCCTGGCAGAAGAAATGGTGGGAAGATGTGAAAAGACACAGAACATTAAGGAAACAGCAGTTGGTTTGGTATAAATTTTTTTTTTTTTTTGTCTTTTTCGTGACTGGTAAGGGGATCACAACCCTTGCTGTGGTGTCGCCCACACCGCGCTCAGCCAGTGAGTGCACCAGCCATTCCTATATAGGATCCGAACCCACGGCGGGAGCATCACTGTGCTCCCAGTGCTGCACTCTCCCAAGTGTGCCATGGGGTCTGCCTGGTATAAAAATTTGATGTATTTTTAGACACACAATTTCTCTCAAATACCACAAAGTATTTTGGTTGCTTGGTCTAATGTCATTAGGGAAGAAAAGACACACAGTGCTTATATTTTGGCATATCAGATAAACCAATGAAAAGCTTAAGAATGTTATAAAACAGGGAGACCACCATTAGGTGGCTATGATTGTAGTTTTAAGAGTCTAACTCTATTCAACTGCCTAGATTTGGGTTTGCATATTAGTACAATTAGTTTGATACTTAGTTTCCTGGTTGCAAGATCTTCCATTCTCCAATTTTGTTGAAATTAGGCTATAAAAGCAGAACAAAACACTTTTTTAATCCCAACTTCCTCTGTACTAAGAATATTTTTGTTTAATCATGTATATGACCTTTCATCTTAATGATCAAGAATGGTGTATTAGTCTGTTTCTACTGCTTATAACAAAATACTTGGAACTGGGTAATTTATAAGAAAATGAAATTTATTGCTTATAGTTTTGGAGTCTGGGAAGTCCAAAGTCCAGGGAACACATTTGGTGAAGGCCTTGGTGGTGGTGACGCAGGGGTCTCACCTTATGGAAAATGGTGGAACAGAGAGAGTGTAACCTCTCATGAGCTCTTCTTTTTTGTGTGTGTGTGACCAGTAAGGGGATCGCAACCCTTGGCTTGGTGTCGCCCGCACTGCGCT
>NW_007726617.1:565474-566058 GCF_000696425.1 Galeopterus variegatus
TCGCCCGCACTGCGCTCAGCCAGTGAGCGCACTGGCCATCCCTATATAGGATCTGAACCCGTGGTAGGAGCGCTGCTGTGCTCCCAGCACCACACTCTCCCGAGTGAGCCATAGGGTTGGCCCATGAGCTCTTCTTTTAAAGCCCTCAAAACCACGCCCCTGACCACCATAATTAATACATTCATTATGGGGTGGTCCAACAATATAATCACCTCTTCAAGGCCCCACCTTTCAATTACCATAATAGGATTTCCCATCATCAACATTTACAGTGGGAATTAAGCTTCTAATATGTGAAATTTGGGGCACAATTCAATCAATCCACAGAAAATGCAATAGATGATTTTCCAACTAAATAGAAATCATTTAGATATATTTTTCAAAGTAGGAGTATGGACTATTTATAAAAGCAGTTAGACACACCCAGAGACACCTTCTGTCATCCACACAAATCTGCGAGCTAATCTTTAACTTTCCCTATCTGGAAAGAAGAATACACAGAAAATTATTCCAGTAACAATATCTAATTGGATTTTTACAGTGATGTTCCTGGTTTTAATTTTTACATGAAATCCATGGGAGGT
>NW_007726617.1:566900-568402 GCF_000696425.1 Galeopterus variegatus
ATAAATTTGGGGAATCCTAAGGACACATAGCTCCCAGTCTACTCTTCTCTGAAAACAATTATTAATTCAAAACTCAGTAGTCTTCTGGGGCTCCTGTATCTGCAGAAACAGATTGGAGGGATTTCTATATTATGTTGCATGGTGGCTTAGATATGGGGACAATGTGTCCTCAGCTTCTTAGACTGGACCACCACCATCCTAATCTAGCCGTTGGCAGATTAGGGGTTGGCAGTGTCAGTGCATGTTAGTAGGGGACCCTGGGAGGCTGGGGAATGGGAAGTTGTTATTAGATCAATTGCAGCAGAGCAGGTTCCAAAGTGACATCAATGCAGGTTGAATTTCTTCTGCCATATTTCCTGTACCCTCAGAGCCAAGGCCTTGTCCTGTGTCATTAACTCTCCTGTCTGCAAAGGAGCATCACTTGGTGATGGTCCTCCCCGCCTCAGCTCCTCCTGCCAGACTTTCTCTCTCATGGGGCTGCAGAAGCTTGTTACTCCAGCCTTCTGCATTTTATGACCATCTTTTTCTGAAAGACAAAATAGTTTCCTCCATGTGTACAACCTGCCACAAGATGCTAGTCCTTTCTTACATCTCAAACAATTGAGTTTCTACCTCACAGAGTGCTTTTTTTCACTTGTCCTTATTTTTGTTAACTTCCTCCTGTGTCCACACCAAACATACTGGGCAGTACTATATGCTAAAGAGTGTGCTGGTCCTTTCTGTCCTCCCAAAATAAACTATTTACAACCACATCTTTGTCTCTGGGTTTGCTCTTAGGAGTACCCAAACTGAGATATGCCCCTGGCAAGTCTGGGACACATTCTAACCACAAACCCAAATCATTCTTCTTAAGAGCGGGTACCACAATACAAAAAATGTTGATTTTTTCTGCCAGTGTGCAGCCTTGACCAAGGTTTCCAAAGAGTGATTGATAGCTCTCTCCACAGCAGTGGTTTACTCAGTCTCCAGTGATTCATTCCTCTTTGGCAGGCAAAGCAAAAAGGCCCTAGGTCAATATAAGTGTACCTGCCCCCATCTAAGAAAGGCTCCAGTTTTTTAACCAATGCTTTGCACATGAAGGCTGCAACGAATGCCAACTTCTAGTCTGTGCTCTCAGGAGTTTCTTAGATGTTCTTACTACTCTCACATAAAGTTACATACACTTTATTCTCTGTTAGGAGCATCAACTCTTGAATGATGCATTCCACAAAAGCTGTTGTAGTGCCTATTACAGAGTAATTCCACAACTTCTGTTTAACACTGGTGTAGTATTTGAGGAGTCTGGTTCCAGGCAAAAATCCTATGAGTGATTCTTCAGGCAAAACCATCTATGATTACAAGGCTTTGCCTGGCAGGCCTTATGGTGTGGGCTAGTCTCCCCACACCAGACATGGTACCCAGTCAGTGCACTGTGGTTTTCTGCAGGGAGTGGCAGTAAAAAGCTCAAGTTGCAGCCTCCACCCTCAGGCCAGCCGTCCTCATGTGCATATCTGCTTCCCCCC
>NW_007726617.1:568597-572175 GCF_000696425.1 Galeopterus variegatus
GCTCAAGTTGCAGCCTCCACCCTCAGGCCAGCCGTCCTCATGTGCATATCTGCTTCCCCCCTAGTGGGGGCCTCGGCTGAGGCATTTCCTAAGTCTCAGGGCAGGAAGCTCAAGTTGCAGCCTCCACCCTCAGGCCAGCCGTCCTCATGTGCATATCTGCTTCCCCCCCTAGTGGGGGCCTCGGCTGAGGCATTTCCTAAGTCTCAGGGCAGGACTTTTTCTCCAGTCGGACTCAGAGCTTTTTCACTCCTAGCCCTTTCCCTTTTTCCTACCCCTGTTCCCCAGGTCCATAAAGATGCAGGAACTTGTGGTGGGGGCTCCTCAGCCCTGAGGTGACTTTTCCTATCTGTACTACACGTCATCTGATCCTCACTGGAGCCATCCTGTAGGGAAGAGTAGAACACCGAGGAGCCAATGCTTCTCTTTGGGCTCTCTTGCTTGTACCGTTAGTGTAAATGAATGAAGTCTCCATTGTCACTTTCAGTTTGGCTCATCGTCCTAGCTGACCTCTTTGACACTTGGAAGCTCGACAGCATCCTGTAGACTGTCAGAGTCATCCGTGTCCAACTTTGGCTGTCACCATGAAGGTGAACTCCTAGCTCAATTCTGAGTGAGAGAATGTTGTTGTCAGAGATGTGGCAAGGAAAGGCATCGTTATTTAAATATCACAGCCATGATTCCAAAAAGTAACCCCGGGATCATGTGAAACCTCCCTAGACTTTCATGAGTTTTTGAAAACTTGACTCCAATCTCCAAGTCTTGGTCTGTGTTAATACAGCATCCCCCTACTGATGTCTATAATTTCCTGATTTTCATTTACTTATGGCCCCTCATTTCCTATGCTGACATAGGGCCTATGCACTTTTGATCTGAATGCAAAATTTATCTTTTTGCCATTTTCTGCCAGAAATTTGATCTCACAAAGCATATTATGAATTTTTGGTTTCACTAGTATTTGTGCGGTTACAGAGAGTGAGCACTTCACTTTTCAGAGGGAACCTTTCCACTATGCACAGCCCAGGGATGTGTTTTCCATTCTCCCACTCTGGAGGTCTCTCTCCTGGGGAGCAGCCCTGGCTGATCAGTCTGTGTTCTCCACTCCCCTGGGAATTCTACTGGATAAAAATGACTAGACTTTATGATATAATGCTAATTTGCAGTGACCTACAGGCAGAGTCTCGGTGGGGACATTGTTGAGAAGATACAATCTGGCAACCAAAAGTAATCCCAAGGAAGCCCAAGGTTGTTCCTTGACTTTTTCAAATACCGTGAGGGTGATTCTTGCTTTCTCTCCCATCCAGTTGCTGTTCACAGCACAGTTTGTCCCACTTCTCTTTCTCCAAATTCTTGGAAACATTTGTCCCAGATCCAAGCCAGCTTGTTCCTCTCCTCACCGTCCATGTTTTCCATATCTAGGGGGAATGAGCCGACAAGGCAAAACTCTCACTAGTGGGTGAGTTTGGGAAGGATGTCGCAAAATCTGGGAATGCTTGAAAGTTAATAATTTTTGTCCTCTCCCAGCTATAAAAAGTGTCCAAAGGCTGAGCAAATAAATTGATCAACTGGAAGAACAGCATTGGTGTCAAGACAAAAATGTGGGTTTAAATCTCTGCTCCACAACTTTCAAGGTGTTTGGTGATGGGCAATTTTCCTAACCTCTCTTTAAGCTTCTATCTTTTTCTGTAAAACGGGATAAATATGTAAAATTCTGTAAAAATGTAGATAGATAAATATTTAGCATTTGTGCCTAGCTCACATTGAGCACTCAAGAATTCATAGCCATCATTTTCCCTGGAAAAAGTTAAAATTTTATCTGGAACCCCTTATTTCATGTTTCTGGCTCTCATCCAGAGTTCATAAAAGCACACTGTCCCTGCCAAGGTCATTAATGGTTCAAGTAATTCTGTCCTCCAGTTCTGTCCATTATATTCCTTTACTCTTGAGAGTGCTTCTAAAGAGAGTAAGAATGGAGTGAAAGCAGACAGTAGAAGATAAAAATTGGACTGATTTTAAAATCTATTCATCTGTAGATGACTGATTTTTATTGAGCTCTTTTTTGAATGTGGTTTTGTTGAACCACACTGGAATACAGTTGTAATGAAACGTGACTAAATGAAATAGGACCTGGTTTACTAATTTGATACTGAGACCAAAGGCAATTTTGTTGTCATTGAAATCAAAGATAAATTGTCTTCTTCAATGGGATCTAATTGTTCTATAGCCAGTTGCCATGATCTGAGCAAAATGAAGGGAAAATTCAAGCCAAAAACTACTTTTGCAACAATACCCCATGCATTTGGTCCAAGCTTTTTCTCACTAGCATTATTAAATCACAGCCTCTATTTATTTCTCTGGTCTGCATGTGTTGATAAAATGACTAAGAGGGTTTCAAGGAAAGTAAAGAGATCCTTTACACAAATTAGGCATAGTGAATTTAACAATTGCAGGACATCTTCTTATTTCAATAAAACACAAGTGTTGATAAACTTCTCCAAAAATGTTATTTCAAGAATGGCAATATTGTGACACAACAGAGTCACAAGTGAAGCTAGCCTACAGAGATGATGTTTAAAACACTGTCCTTTATTATCTGAAACATTTTCCTCCCATATAACAACAACAATCTCTGCCATGAGTAGAGAATTTACAGCTTATACCTGAAATTACATATTTGTGTGGTCCTGAAAGTGACTCATGATAGAGTAAGATGAATGAGGGAAGCAGGTACAGGTGAGCAAGGGGGGCCTGGCAGGAAGAATTCAGATAATAAAAGTCAGGATTGAAACATGGTAAGGGCAGCACCATTCCAGAACAAAGCAAGATCCGAAATATCCAGACAACTTTTCTACTTAGGTCTGGATTGACAGGTTAGGTCTGAAGAATTTTTCAATGTCATTAAAAAAAAATATGTGGTGAAAATATCTGCACCCAAAGATGTCCTGTCTTTTCTTCATACGTGTCATTAGCTCATAGTTAAATTAGCATTTGAGAAGTGCTGCTCAAAGACCCGTAAGGCAAGTTATTTAAAATGTGGGAACGATACACTTCTTCTCAGGCTAATGTTTTAATTACCATGATGAAATGGGTTAGTAACCAAGATCATTAAAATATAAAAAGATAAGAGAGACACACGTCAGGAATTATTCATGCCAACTTTCTTAGTAACTGGCCTACGTGATGAAGCCTCCTTTGTACCAGGCCCTGGAACTACTCACCCGGCCTTTTGCTTTCAGACTTTTCCCTATATGGTACTGCTTTCTGTTCTCTAAGGAGATATGTTTCTTCCCTGAGCTTTTAGCCAGTTCCTTATTCCACATATCAGGAAGCTTGCCTCTGCTATCTTTGCCTGCTTTTCTTTTTCTGATGGAGTATAATATGTAGACAGAGCAGGTGGCTGTCTAGTGTGTGATCAGGATTCTCTCTGTCCCCTGCCCTGTGACAACGTCCATCTCTCACACACCAATACCGCAAATGACACCACTGAAATCACTCCTCAGAGTTCATTTTCACCTGTCCCCACCTGACCTCAGAGGGTCACCTCAAGAAGTCTTGCCTTTTTTTTTTTTTTTTTTCACTCC
>NW_007726617.1:572614-575263 GCF_000696425.1 Galeopterus variegatus
GGGTCCCCTCAAGAAGTCTTGCCTTTTTTTTTTTTTTTTTTCACTCCAGTGTGATGGAAAACTTGGAGTAGATGAGATTATGACTTGGGAACTAGAACTATTTTTCATTCATCTTCATATATGCAGCACCTATTACATTGCCTAGCATATAGAAGGTGTTCGGTAAGAATGCAATGAAATAAAAATAAATAAAATGAGACTGTTTAATGAGGGAATGCTAAAATGGAAGGAGAAAAGTTCCAGAAAGTGGAGACCAGGAATTCACTTTCTCTGTGTCTTTGCTGAAGCTGACCCTTTAGGTTCAATCTCACTTGCCTGATGCCTCCACCCACTTTCCGCTAACATGTTTCCAAGAGCAAACTGCCCTGTATCCTGGACACCTTTCCTTTTGTTCTCTCTAATCTAGAAGCTCCTAATAACTGAGATGTCTCACCAGAAGCTTGGGCCTACAAACCTTTGCATTCCCAGAAGGTAAATTCTAGGTGTCCTGGAAGGAAGCCGAAGACAGCAACAGCTTAGACTACAGTGCATTAGAAAGGCGAAAGGAAAGGAGGTGGAAGGAGATATGGACGGCAGAGCCACTGAACTTGAAACTTCACAAGGAGAAGTGGACATGTGTGCTTTTAAGGGAATCAATTTCCAGATCCTGGCATGTTTCCACCAACTTTTAATTTTTTTAAAACTTCAAAAATAGAGAATAAAATCCCATTTGCCCTTTACCTATATTCAGCAATCGTTAACATTTTACCACATTTTTTTTTACTCTCTTTTCTCTCTCTCAATCTTCACACACACACATACACACACACGTTTTTTGTCCAACAGTTTGAAAGTTTCAGATACCGTGATATTTACTCCTAAATGCTTAAGCATGCATCTCCTAAGAATAATAGCATTGTCCTATGTAACAATTTCATATCCTCTAATATTCATATTTTTTGCATAATTGTTCCCCCAATACTTATAACTTCATGGCTTCATTTTTTAAAATCTAGGATCCAATCAGAGTTCATGCTCTGTATTTGTTTTTTATGTCTCCTTAATCTAAAGAGTTGCCCCAACCATTCTTTTTATGACATGGATTTTTTTGTTTTTAAGAATTCATATCACCTGACCTATGGAACGTCTCTTCTCCATTCTGAATTTGTCTGTCTGTTCCTCATGATTGGATTTAGGTTAAACTTTTCTGGCAGAAATACTGCATAGTTGATATTGTGTCTCTCTTCTGATATCAGAAAGCACACTATATCAGATTGTCTCATCATTGGAGATAAATTTGAGCACTGGGTTAAGGTGGTGTCCCCTCATATCTCTCCACTATAAAGGTACATTTTTTCCCCAATTTCTTCTTCTTCTTCTTCTTATTATTGTAATGTAGTTGATCGTACATATCTGTGGGGTAAAGAGTTGAATAGCAATACTTGTGTGAAGGTACATTTTTCCTCTTGTAATTAATAAATAATCTGATGGATCATTTCTTAAGACCATGTAAACATCTGATCCCCATCAATCAGACTAATAGAGCCCCAACCTTTCGACCACCTGCCATTCCCTCAGCATAACTGCCTTAAGTTAGTCAAGGGAGCAGGAAAGAAATGGAGGTTGGCAGTCGGGACAAGACTGTGGTGAAGATAATACTGAAATGTAATCATGGTTCTAACTTGGCAATCTACAGCATTCAGACTTCCGTCCATTCTAGCAAGGATACTAAACATGTTGTGAAGCTCTGAAAAATGTTAGCTATAGGTTGAGTAGGACTAGAGCTGACCTAGTAGTTTGTCCAACAAATCCAAAAATGACTAAAGTAGATCATAGAAGTATAACCCCTATGTTCTAGGCTTGATCACTTATTGGAAAAAATGAGAATGCATTTATATTATCACCCCAAATATTCATGCTCTTAGCCCTCCCTGAGTTGGCTGCAAGTAATTCACACCTTTACAGTTATCTTACCTCCCCAAATATTCAGGATGTCTTAAAGATGCTTACACATGTTCAAGTATCACTCATGGTTAATGTTTGCTGCTCTTAATAAATTCAGATGTGCCCTTTGGTGCTCGACACAGGAGGTCTTAGAACCCAAGACAGGGGTGTAGGCTGTGATAGGCATCGTTACATGAAATGATCGTGATTATATCTCACAGCTGGTGGGATTGCCAGAAAATGGACATTACTACTGCCTGCATTTCCCAGCTCAACTGCCAAAATAAAGAAAAATGTGCACAGCTCTGATTAATCTTCTTGCTGATCCCAGCATCATTATAGACTTCTGTCAATTCCCTCAGGCAGTCAAGCCCTTGAGATGTAAGGGTCTCCCTCTCTCCCTCTCTCATACTTATTCAAGTGGAATTCCACAGCAAAGTGGCCTCAGTCCCAAAGTGTTATAAAACTTGGTGAGAGAGCTCTTTCAATTCATATTTACATGTATCCATTTTCCCCAAGATGCACCCATATTTCTACGGCGGTTCCAGTCTCAGTTATATACAGTGGATGGAACCTAAAGCTCCCTAAATCCTTAGTCCTTGAGCAGCCCAGACAGCTTATTACTTTGTGGCAACTTTTCATGGAAATTGGAGAGTATAGACAAGGATGTGGAGATGAGGCTTAGAAGCCCAACACCAATTGCCCAAATGCACCTGGACATGTAGG
>NW_007726617.1:575941-577947 GCF_000696425.1 Galeopterus variegatus
GATGTGGAGATGAGGCTTAGAAGCCCAACACCAATTGCCCAAATGCACCTGGACATGTAGGGAGAAGAATGTCGTCTATCTCCTGTCATCAGCATCGTGTAAACTCAGCTCCAGCTCAGAGGAGACACCAAGGACCAAATGGCACAAAAGTGTACACAGAAACATAATCAATGGATTTACTAATTGTTCTTTTCTACATTTGTCAGATTTTAACCTCCACGTAGAAGTACAGAACATTGCGGCAGAATCATTTAGCTCAACCCCCCACATTTTATAGATACAGGAACTAAGGTCCAGAGAGAAAAAATGGCTTGCTGGTGTTGACCTGACTTGTAAATATGAGAGTTAGTACTTTAACAAGTGTCTTCTTGGGCCAAGGCTGGTGCCCTTTCTGCCGTAACACTCTACCACTCTTTTCACAAGACTTCTTTGGAAATTTTGTTTTTATCTTCTGCTGAATAAGGGGCCTGTTTGTGTCTAAAACAAATTACTAAATTTACAAATAATCCATGAGTCAGTAATCATTAGAGTTGGGGAAAAAAATAAAACATGAGAAAGAAATTTAGTAACAAGTGTTTTAGGCAAATGACTCAAAGGAGCAAGGACACAATGTTGTTTCTAACTTAATTTTAAACACCTTAAATAAACTCTGGCCCCAATGTTTTGAGATGTTTTCCCTCATGCTCTAGGCTGTGACTCAAAGGTACTGGCAAAAGCCACTTTTATTTTAAAGGATCTAGAGCATAAACTAGAAAATTAACCCCAAACCCTCCCCTTTCTCCACTCCCTGTCATTCTCTTCATCTTTTGGAGTGATGGTTTTTTGACTTAATTTTTCATTAGTGCTCTTGCCGTTCAACTTAAATTGAGATTACCTTGAGAGATTTCGTGTTGTAGGCAAAGTGAATTCATTCCCTGGGAATGAATTATGCCAAAAAGACATGACCTTCTTTCCCAAACACACTCTTGCTCCTTTCCTTTCCACCCTCCATAAAAGATTATTTTAAAATTTATGAAATTTAAATACATGAAAAAGAATATTTATAACATGACTAATGTACAAAGAAAAACAGTCAAATAAACATGTGCACATACCTACCACTCAGCTTAGGAGGATATTGATGGTTACTCTGACACCCTGTTTGCCCTTCCTGTCCCCTGCCTTCCACCACCCTCCCCCCAACAGAGCAACAGCAATCTCAAACTTTGTCTTCACTATTCCCTTGCTTTTTTTATTGTTTTGTAACCTGTATGTGTATTCCTTGCTTTATTGTTATTTTATCACTCATATTCATTTTTCTAAACAGTATATTGTTTGGTTTTGCATATATTTAAAAATTCTATCAGTAGGGTACTATTGTGTTTATTCTTCTATTTCTCCTACTTGCATTTTTGTTCAATATTATGTTTCTGGGATTATTTATAATGAATATGCAGCTGCAACTTAGTCCTTTGCACCATGATACAGTGTTCTACTTTATGAAAGTACTACAGTTCTATGTGTTCTTCCATCGATAGAAACTAGGATTGTTTCCAATTGGGAGTTATTTTAGACACTACTATGGTGAGCATTCTTACACATCTCCTAATAAGCATGTGTAAGAACTTCTCTAGAGGTTGGACCACATGGTAAAATCATTGGATAATAATTGGGAGTGTCTTGATATTTTCAACTACTGTGCCATTACTACCAGTAATAGCCAAGATTTTTAGAGCACTCAATATAACCTGATAGTAGATTAAGCATTTTACCTGCTTTATCTTTTATTTTAATCTATTTTTAATTGACAAATAAAACATATATATTGTGTACAACATGATGTTTTGAAATATGTATACATTGTGGGATGGATAAATCCACAGATTCATTACCTCACATGCTTTTCATATTTTTTGTTGTGAAAACACTTAAAATCTACCCTTTCAGCAGTTTTCAAGAATGCAACACATTATTATTAACCACAGTCACCATGTTGTACAATTGATCTCTTGAAATTATTCCTCCAT
>NW_007726617.1:578567-579113 GCF_000696425.1 Galeopterus variegatus
ACATTATTATTAACCACAGTCACCATGTTGTACAATTGATCTCTTGAAATTATTCCTCCATTCTAACTGAAATTTTGTATCCTTTGACCAACATCTTCCCAACCCCTAACCCCCCAGTCCCTGGTAACCACAATTCTCCTCTCAATTTCTGAGTTCGACTTCTTTAGATTTCATACATAAGTGAGATCATGTGGTATTTGTCTTTCTGTGCCTGGCTTGTTTCACTTAATATAATGTCTTCTAGCTTCATCCATGTTGTTGCAAATAACAGAATTTTTTTTCATTAAGGCTGAATAGTATTCCATTGCATGTGTGCGTATGTGTGTGTATATTTGCTTTATTTCACTTAATTTTCACAGATGACTGACATAGATATTATCATACCATCTTTCCCATTTTTAAAAATAATCTGTTGGTGGTGAAATACAGCACACGGGCAAAAAGGTGTGTATGATATAAATGTTCACCCTGTTGAATAACTACAAGCTAAACACTTGTTTAACCACCACCCAAGTCAAGAAATAAGAAATGGCCAGCACGTAGTAT
>NW_007726617.1:579123-581092 GCF_000696425.1 Galeopterus variegatus
TTTGCATTCATCCAAATTTATGTGTTGGGACCTAATGTGATAGTATTAAAAGGTAGGGCCTTTGGGAAATGACTTACCCATGAGGGCTCCATCTTTATGACTGGGATTTGGTGTCTTATAAGAGAGAGGGAAGGGTGCTTCTTTGTCCATTCCATCACATGAGGATATGGCTAGAAGTTGCCATCTGTGAGGAAAGACCCTCACCAGACATGGACTCTGCCAGCACCTTGATCTTGGACTTCCCAGCCTCCAGAACTGTGAGAAATAAATGTTGGTTGTTAATAAATTACCCAGTCTAAGATATTTTTGTTACAGCAGGCCAAACAGACTTAGACAAAGCCCATTATGAATATCTCATTTCTGTTTTTCCTCTCAAGTTTCTTGGCCAGTCTCTTCTTAGCTGCACCTAGTGTCCTTGACTTTTTGCGCATGGTCAAATAATGACAGGCCCTGAAAATGGAGCTCTTCAGGGAGCTGCCAGACAGGTCAAGTAGTGACAATCCTCTTGGACACAGCTTTTTAGGAAGCTCCAAACCCACTCTTCTCCCTCCGGTGGCTGCTAAGCTTCCCATTTTCAGAGTTATCATAGCTGAGAGACTGTTGGTTCTTAAGGCCACCATGGAGATGGTGAGAAGGTGATGGGAATAGGGCAAGTTAAAACATCATAAAGGTCACTGTCCTTACTGAGATTCAGTCATTTTTCGTGAATGAGCACTCCTTGAGTTGTTGCAAGCCTTTGATTATTTCTAGAGTTCTAAAAAGTTGATGTTGGCAATTTTTACTGGTGCTCTTGCTGCCTTTATGGAGCAGATTTTTGGATATCCTTACTCTGCTATTTCTGAAGTGCTTCTGTCCTTTTCTGTGTTAGTTTTCTAGGGCTGCCATAACAAAGTATCACAGACTGGATGGCTTAAACATCAAATATTTATTTTCTCACAGTTCAAGAGTCTCCAAGTCTGAGATCAAGGTATTTGAAGGGCAGGTTTCTTTGGAGGCCTCTCACCCTGACTAGTAGATATTCGTCATCTTCTTGTGTCTCCACGACATCTTCCTTCTGTACATGTCCGTGTCTAAATTACCTCTTCTTGTAAGGATACCAGTTATATTATACTAAGGGCCATCCTAATAACCTCATTTTAACATAATTAACTCTTTAAAGAACCTAACTCCAAATACAGTCACATTCTAAAGGATCCAAATACAGTCACATTCTAAAGGATCGGGCGTTAAGACCACAACATATGAATTTTTGGACACAATTCAGCCCATAACACCTTCCACATTCATGCAGCTTTGCATAGATGTAGTTTTTATTTTCACTGCTCTGTTGCATTCTTGGTGTGATTTTATTGCAAATAATTTATCTATTTTTCTGTTAATGACTTTTTTCTTAGTTTGTGTTCATTATAAATATAATGCATGAGTGTTCTTATAGAAGTTTTTTGTTGTATATAAACATTTTTTTCCTGGATATATATCTAAGAGTAGAATTGACAGATCATAGATTAGGCAGATGCTCAACTTTAACAGGTAATGTCATGCTTTCCCAATGTGGTTGAATCCATTTCCATCCCCACGAGCAGTGTGTTACTATTTCCCTTGCTCCACAGCCTTGCCTATACTTAGTATTTTCAGTCTTGTTCAATCTAACTATTCTGTTGTACTATTATTTCACTTTGGTTTTAATTTGTGTTTCCCTAACTAATGAGTTTTATTGCCTTTTCATATGTTTATTGGCCATTTTAATAGCATCATTTATGAAAGGCTTATTCAAGTATCTTGAGAATTTTTATTGGGCTGCCTGTCTTTTGCATATTTACTGGTATTGTTAATTTATTTTGAGTCTGTTTATTATATGTTTTGCAATTTCTTTTCCCACTCTGTGGCTTAGGTTTCTACCCTCTTAAGGTTTTATCTTATTTTTTTAATGAAATATTTAGTTTTAATGTAGTTCAATTCATCTATCTTC
>NW_007726617.1:581840-583415 GCF_000696425.1 Galeopterus variegatus
TTCCCAATGTGGTTGAATCCATTTCCATCCCCACGAGCAGTGTGTTACTATTTCCCTTGCTTAACAGCCTTGCCTATACTTAGTATTTTCAGTCTTGTTCAATCTAACTATTCTGTTGTACGATTATTTCACTTTGGTTTTAATTTGTGTTTCCCTAACTAATGAGTTTTATTGCCTTTTCATATGTTTATTGGTCATTTTAATAGCATCATTTATGAAAGGCTTATTCAAGTATCTTGAGAATTTTTTATTGGGCTGCCTGTCTTTTGCATATTTACTGGTATTGTTAATTTATTCTGAGTCTGTCTATTATATGTTTTGCAATTTCTTTTCCCACTCTGTGGCTTAGGTTTCTACCCTCTTAATGTTTTATCTTATTTTTTTAATGAAATATTTAGTTTTAATGTAGTTCAATTCATCTATCTTCCCCTTTACTAGTGCTTTTTGTTTCTTGTTTGTAAAAAGTCATTGCTCTAAGTTCATGAATATATGTATATACATTCTTATATTTTCTTCTAGAAGCTTAATTGTTTTACTGCCACATAAAGACACACAACCACTGGAACTGATTCTATGTATGTTGTGAGGTAGGTTTGTTAGTCTGTTTCATTTGCTTATAACAAAATACTTAAAACTGGGTGATTTAAAAGAGAACAAAATTTATTGCTTACAGTTTCTGAGGCAGGGAAGCCCAAAGTCCATCTGGTGGTGGCAACAGTGACCCAAGGGTTTCACATTGCAAGATGGTGGGAGCAGAGAGAGCAGAGAGAGACAGACTCTTCATGCTCCCCTTTTAAAGCCCTCCAAACCACATCCATGACCACCATTTTTAATCCATTCACTACTGCACAGTCCTTCAATCCAATCACCTCTTCAAGACTCCACCTTTCAATTACCACAATAGGATTTCCCACCCTCTTAACAGTCACAGTCGGGGCTAAGTTTCTAATACATAAAACTTGGGGGATACAATTTAAGTTTCAATGAGTTTGGGGGAGATATAATTCAATCCAGTAGGGATTTATTTTTTATTTTCCAAATAAAAATTTAATTGATCCAGTACTATTTTCTGAATATACCACTGTTTCACAGAGTTACATTTTTCATAAATCAAGTGTGTGTATTTCTGAAGATCTGCTTCTGAATAGATCATTTCTTTTACATATTTCTATTTCTTATTCCAATTCCACATTTTATACTACTATAGCTTTATAAAGAGCCCTAATAATTGATAGAGTTTATCCTCCCACTGGATTCTTCTGCTTAATTACCATTGTGTTTCTGGCTCTTTATATTTCCACGTTTCTTTTTTTCCGTTTTGTCTTTTTTACTGACCGGTAACGGGATTGCAACCCTCGGTGTCGTGCCCGTACCGGGAACCGGCAATGGGATCGCAACCCTCGGTGTTGCGCCCGCACCGTGCTCAGCCAGTGAGCGGGAACCGGTCTCCACATGGGATCCGAACCCTCAGCGGAAGCGCCGCCGCGCTCCCAAGCAGCGCACTCTCCAGTGCACCACCGGGCCGGCCCTTTCCACATGTTTTTATCAACCATTTTCTCAGTTCTCAAAAACTAC
>NW_007726617.1:585026-585450 GCF_000696425.1 Galeopterus variegatus
CAGATTTCTGTTTCATTTGTACACAATCTTACAAATAGTGACAGTTTTATTTTTCTCTTTCCAATCTTATTGTTTTAGTTCTTTTTCTTGCTTTATTTTACTGGTAAAGACATTCAGAGGAGAAATGATGATGCCGAATATTGTTTTCTTCTTTCTTATCTAAGATGGAGTTTTTAATGTTTCACCTTTTAATTTGTTGTTTGTTGTAGGTTTTTCATGTGTATTTTTTCATATTAAGGACATTCCTTTTAGTCCTAGTTTGCTAAGGACTTTTATTTATAAATTAATATTGAATTTTACCAAATGCTTTTTCTGCATCTATCAATGCAGAAAATTATGTTGCTCATTATATCTGTTAATATGGACAATTACATTGATTAAATTTCAAATGTTAAAAACAACCTTGTATTTCAGAAATAACTTG
>NW_007726617.1:586608-587922 GCF_000696425.1 Galeopterus variegatus
TAAGAATGAAGTTGGCTTCTAAGATTTTATTCTTGCAATATCCTTGACAGATTTTGATATCAAGATTATACTTGCCACATAAACCACATTGAGAAGTGATCCTTTGTTCTAGTCATCTGAAGAATTTTTGTAATGTTGATGTTATTTCTTTCACTGTTGAAATCTTCTGGCTCTGAGTTTTCTTATATGGAAATTTTTAAATTTGTTATTCAATTTTTAAAAATGTATACACTACTTATATTTTTCTATTTTTTAAAATCAAAATTGTGTTTTTTTGTGAATTTCTGTATTTCCTTTACATTTTCAAATTTATGACACACATTTATTCATAATAACCACTTATTATTTTGAGGGAATAATGTAATAATGTTTCCTTTTTTGTTCCTGATATTGATCATCTGTGAGTTTCATTTTTTCTTAAGAATTCTCAGTAAGGTTTGTCAATTTTGCTTGTTTTTTAAACAAAGTTTTAGCTTTGTTAATTATTTGCTAATGTGTGTTTGTTTTCTATTTAACTTATCTCTGCTCTTGTTTGAACTAGTAACTTTCATCTACTTTCTTTGGGTTTAATACTAACTTTTTAGACGGATGTTGATATTATTGATTATTACACTTTTGAAAAAAATTTTCTAAAGTTCTTTAAGTATAACATTCTAAAGTTCTAAAAGTATAACATTTTCTAACATTCTTTAACTGAATACCACAAGATTTTAATTTATTATATTACCATCACCATCC
Source organism: Galeopterus variegatus (assembly GCF_000696425.1). NCBI lineage: Eukaryota > Metazoa > Chordata > Mammalia > Dermoptera > Cynocephalidae > Galeopterus > Galeopterus variegatus. Next base: position 587,347 of record NW_007726617.1, read on the forward strand.
AGTTAAAATATTTTATAGTTTCCTTTGTGGTTTCTTTTTAAACCCATTGTTAATTTACAAGTGAAATGCCTAATTTTCAAACATATGAAGATTAGTTATCTTTTTGTAATTTCTTTCTAATTCAACTCCAAGAGATCAGAGAATATTTAAAAATCCCTTGAAATTTGTTAAGACTTACTATAAGGCCCAGAATTTAGCTAATTTTCATAACTTTTGTCTGTGCTCTTGAAAAGAATATATGTTTGGCAAAATAGACTCTGTTTGGCATGTCTATACTAAATTCATAGTCCATGAGCATCCAAGTCAGTAAATTAATATTAAAATTGATTGAGAATGGCAGAATATTCTGGAGGTTCTGGCAGAGGCAAATGCAAGAATCATCCTGGAGGTATGCTCCCACAGTGTTTCTCAGAAAAAAAACAAAAATCCCTAGCAAAGATAAGCCCGCAATGTTAAGAACATTTCAAAATACTTTAGGAGGAAAATGCATCACGACAGAGTCAAAATACATCAAACAGTGAGTAGAGTCCCCACACATTTTAGATGGTAAAATTTTCAAAAATAAAATATAAAATA